>NC_137830.1:36423366-36573366 GCF_963921795.1 Nannobrachium achirus
TGGGTAGAAGGATTCACTGCGGGCCCCCCATGAATGTTAAAGGGATATTCCACTTTCAACAGCTTACAGTGGAAGGGCTTCTCTCCACATACACACCCATTGTAACTTCAAACTTCATTTTAACCATGATAGATTCATTAAAAACACCCATTATTTTTTCTGTTGACTCATATTACCCTCCTAATATGTGAGCAGACCGTGTTTTATCCATAACTTTTTTCATTTATTTTTAATAATTATTTGGGAAAATGGAAAAAATGAAATACAAAAGAAATATTATTAAAAATAAATGAAAAGAAATCACACTTGTGTGAACTGAGCGGTGGAGGCTGCATGTGTGTGTGTGTGTGTGTGTGTGTGTGTGTGTGTGTGTGTGTGTGTGTGTGTGTGTGTGTGTGTGTGTGTGTGTGTGTGTGTGTGTGTGTGTGTGTGTGTGTGTGTGTGTGTGTGTGTGTGTGTGTGTGTGTGTGTGCGTGCGTGCGTGAGTGTGCCTGGCCGGCTGGCCTGAACAACAGCGCCCCTCCCTTAACATGTGTGGTCAGAAAAGGTACTGCAGGCTACATACAGACAGACAGACACGCACGCACGCATACACACACGGCCACGTCTAGGAGACGGTGTAACCACCGCTCAAAAAGTTATGGTAACTGCTCACGTATTAGGAGGGTAGTATGAGTCACCAGAAAAAATAATGGGTGTTTTTAATGAATCTATCGTGGTTAAAATGAAGTTTGAAGTTACAATGGGTGTGTATGGGGAGAGGCCCTGGGCCTGTAGGGCCTGGTAACATTTACATCAAATATCTAAATATTGAATCAAGCAAATTAAAAACTGTTCAGGGTGTTCATAAAAGCCTGATTAGACGATAAAATTATTATTATAAATATTGTGAAAGTGAAATATCCCTTTAACTATTGAAAAATAGCAGATATACAAGCTCACAGCGAGCTTGTATATCTGCTATTTTTGAAAAATCGTGAAAATATGTGCAAGAAACCTATGTTTCCATGTCAGTGGTGCTCAAACCTTTTCATGTCAAGGACCCCCAAGATGATATGTATTTGGCCACGGACCCTCATCTCAAAACATTTAGTTCCAGGGACCCCCCAGAAGCGAAATTTGAGTTACAAATGTTCGCTTAAAAAATACATATATTCAAAGATGTTCACACATTTTCACAACTTTTCAAAAATAGCAGATCTACTTGTATATATATCTGCTATTTTTCAATAGCTAAAGTTACTAGGGCCCTAAGGTGGAGCCTTGGGCCCTAGTAACTCAGTCCCACTTTCCCCTCCCTTGTGACGCCCCTGGTTCCCGGTCTAGTCTCTAACCATTCATATCATATCTACTTACCTAGGCCACGTCAGATTGGCACTGGCAGTGTTCAGGAGAATGTACCAGTGTGTGTCTGTGTGTGTGTGTGTGTGTGTGTGTGTGTGTGTGTGTGTGTGTGTGTGTGTGTGTGTGTGTGTGTGTGTGTGTGTGTGTGTGTGTGTGTGTGTGTGTGTGTGTGTGTGTGTACTGCATGTTCCTTATAGAGTCGGTGACGCTGAGGGATTTAACACATTTCATCACGATAGAATAACTTGACAAGCACGATGATGACTCTGCAGCGGTTGCAAAATGATTGGTCCTGTTCTGCACTCGTGAACACGACAGGCTGATATCCATCCTGCTGTCTGTACAGCGATCTGTATATCTCTATCTCCATATTTCAACTTTTTATGTTTGGTTTTTGTCCTGCTTAGACATTCTATACGGTGCGCAAACGTAGCGAAAATAGTCTACAACAGGGGTCAACAACCTTTTTGAAATGAAGTGCCATGTTTTTATTTTCTAAATAGTCAGTGTGCCATGTCAACATACATTTTAATGACACGCCATCAAACATTCTGACATATGTTGATTGTTATAACGATCAGAGCAATAATCCACCAATCTCCCCGACTCCCTGCCCGGTCAGAGTTCAGAATTTGAATGAACTAGCCCTTACCCGTTCAAAGATATGAGCTCCGAAATGATGTGCAGTGTGTGGGTTATGGGATGTGCACTGTGCACAAAGTATATGAGGGATGAAAAGTAACTTTAACTGGTGCTTGCATGATAATATGTAGGAGCATAAATGTAAGAAATACCCGTTTCGTTTAATGGCTACAGAGATACTGTGTACCGATCTGCATGATTTTTGGACAACATCTGTAACAGGGCCAGACAACTAATTCCTAAAGAAACATCCAACAGTTTTGGGACATGAGAGGTTTCCAACCCGACCGCGTCGATAACGCTAACACAGAGACGCACTTCTGTTGGTGGTGTTTTGGGGCGGGGAGCGGTGTGGGGGGGAGGGGGGGGTGGGCGTACAGTGCTGGGGGACTTTTAATAGTGGCGGGCAGGGTGCCAGGAATAGGCTGTGTGACATAGCATTGAAAGAGCGCTTCCTAATTTAACCCCCCCACCAAGTGCTCTTCTTCATTCACAGATACGTGTAGCTTATATAAGGCCCATGTTGTCAGGGTCATTTCCCAAAGTAGCCCCAGACCACTTTCTCCTCTCTCTCGTTGCATTGACTTGAGAGACACTTAGCAACAGTAAAGCCTTTGCTAGTTCACCGGGATTTGTCTGGGGTAGGGGGGTGGAGACCATACTAAAGGTAAGGACCCCTGTTTTATCCAGTAATCAGGCTACAGGTTTTGTTATATTGATGGGTTTGCAGAATTAAAGGTAGGATAAGTTATCTTTTTTTGGTTACACTTTAGCCATTTAGCACAGTGGTTCTCAACCCTTTCAGGCTGTGACCCCCAAAATCATCATATTTTAGAGTTGAGGCATTACTATTTTGTATAACACGGTTGGTTCTATTGTGAAAATAGCAGATCTACATGCTCACAACGCCTCGTGTTGCGAGGAGTTGTGAGCATGTAGATCTGCTATTTTCACAATTTCTGCCTCTGATATTTGACTATTTGGCCAATGTTTAATAAATCATTTAAGAAGTATTAAAAAGTCCTTAAATTGTCACTTTAGAAATGTGCAGATACCCTCTATACACTTAAAACACAAGTTAATATTTTTATGATGTCATTGTGAGGATGCGCAATTATAAGCCAATCAAATTCATTGTCTGTATAGCCTAACTGTATGATATATATATATATATATATATCTATATATATATATATATACTTACTTTACTGGTCAGCTGTTGTTGGGCAGATGAGACAGTTTCAGACTGTTTCAGGATCCACACTTGAGAGAGACCACATGCCCTACTAGTCAGGGACCCAGTCCCTGATAATGGGAGAGGACCTGTGATGTTCTGCCGTACTTTTTATTTCTGTTTTATCTATTAGTTTGGTCATTAAGGTCCACAGAGTGAGAGGCCTGATCTGCCGGAAACATCGCGAAAAAAAAGTTATGGCCATTTGTATATTCACTGTCCCATCGACTTCACTATACAGGAAAAGAATACAAAAAAAATTTGCTTTAAGTAGCATATGGGGGATCAAACTAGGGGTTCTTCATGATTCTGAATCCATTGTAAGCATTTGTTTTGCATGAAAAACATTCCTTGGGCTAAATTTTGGCCCCCCAAAATTGTAAAAAGTGATGAGTCATCAAAGAATCTTCACTTTTCATAGTTTTGGGGGGCCGATATTTTGCCCTAGGAATGTTTTTCATGCAAACAAATGCTTGCAATGGATTCAGAATCATGAAGAACCCCTATTTTGACCCCTCACATGCTACTAAAAGCACATTTATCTTCTTTTTTTAATATTTTTCTTTTCCTGTATAGTGAAGTCGATGGGACAGTGAATATACAAATGGCCATAACCTTTTTTCGCGATGTTTCCGGCAGAGCAGGCCTGTCATTCTGTGGACCTTAATGACCAAACTAATAGATAAAACAGAAATAAAAAGTACGGCAAGACATCACAGGTATCACCCCTATTCCTTGAGCTTTTGGGCTTGTGGGTCCCTGACTATACTGTTTCATACTATTATAATTCCGGGGCTGACAGTGTTTAAGTAAAACATTTGAATACTTTCCACCACTGACTGGACACAGGCATAGGTCAGATTCAAACCTGCCATATGTTGGGACTTGAAATTGAAGGCTAGTAAAAACTAAACCTAAGCCTCGTCAAAATATCGGATCTTCAACAACACAACCCCCCAGCGGTTTAGCCTTAAGCCTAAGCCGCTGGTGGGTTGTGTTGTTGAAGATCCGATATTTTGACGAGCAACACTGTTGTTCAACAAGGTCTAAATAAAAGTTGGTGCCCATTATGAAGCAGTTTGCAGGCTGCCTGTCTGAGAATGTTCACTTCAGTTGAGGCTAGTAAAACCAACAGACTGCAGAAGAGAGTCACTGGCCGAGTATTTCCTGCCAGGGACTTTAAATACATCACTATCCAATAATCTTGGCAAAACTCATATTTCTTTAATGATGAAATTGTGACTGTACTACCGTAGCAGGCTGCAGTTAGCTGTTTCTAATTCGCTCCAATCGCCATGCTACTTTTCTTAGCTAAAAGGGAATCTGGCTCAGAGAGATGACAATAAAAGCAACAAAAAAAGAGAGAGTTCCTTTTGTCTATTGGATCACAGATAGTTGTAATTGTCCATTGAAGCGGTTATGTTTTTGGCAGTGGGCTTTATTTAGTCTGTTGCGTATAGAAAGAAAGGTAATTTTGAGAGGGAAAACCATCCCAAGCATCATCAATATATACATGAATACATTAGTCACAAATAACCCCATATACATTGTTTATTTGTGTTATTTGTGTTACAGTTACACGCTGTAACATGACAACATTTACCCTGTGTTAAAGGGAAGCAGCGATGATATATGAGTGAATGTATGTTGCCCTGAGGACCCATAAGCAACCAGGGCTATGAACATGAGCCCAAAAGAAAGGACTATAGGTCACATGAGCACTTCAAACCTATACTGTATGTATCGGCTATTTGAAAACAGCCGATCTTCAAGCTCAGAACACGCTGCGACGCATTGTGAGCTTGTAGATCTGCTGTTTTGAAACGGCGACAATACATACTGTATATCTACTCCTCTGATCTGCATGATGTCAAGAAGTTTGTCCTAAAGTTAAAAACAAAAGAGATAAGACCCCAACGCTAAGACTACAGTGAAGTGTAAAAAGAGGCTATTGTGTTGTTTGCAGGTCTTTCACCATCAAGTTCACAATGCTGCTGAGCTGTTAAAACAATCAGATAATAATTGTCTTCATAACATACGCTTTATAAACTTGCCCAGTTTGTTAATTATAGTGACTGATGCTGATTTCTGTCGACTGATGCTGTCGACATCCAATGCACGTCAAAAATAACTGATCTACAAGCTCACACCGTGTCATTCCGTGACACGGTGAGAGCATATAGATCTGCTTGTGGTGCACAAAACCGCCGTAGGAAGGGCGCAAACTGTGTCGCCTCGTTTTGTGTCAAGTAACACTTCAGTTAAAAATGCGTTGTTTTCGTAGCATGATGCGGCCGTTCGGCGAACAAAAGAATCTTGTTGTTATGGTACGGTGGACGCCACAATATGTGTTATTTTATTATTGCTGGTCTGTTTGGTCTGGACTGTGACAAGGAGAGTAGAGAGCATAAAATAGCCAATCTACAAGCTTCACAGTTGTGAATCATGTAGATTGGCTATTTTCACTGCTTTAAATCGTTTACAAAATAATAATAATAAAAAAGGATCGGTTTTGGACATACAAGGTTTCTGCCCGACAATATCAAGCTACTTTTCATTGTTGTCTCGAGGTAAAGTTAGAGTGCGGGGCCGTGCAAGCCACACTATGAGGCGCGTTGGTGCGTTTGCCAAGCAGACATATTGTTCCCATCTCGCCCTGGCCGTGTTGTGATGTCATCACCCTGCCTGGAGCGCGATGTTCCTGGAGTCTACAGTATGTCTCATGTGTGCAGCCACACCTACGCCTCCAGTCTCTCTGCACTTTAAATCACTGCTCCCTGTCTTTGTCCTCGTGGATGGGACCCAAATCTTTACCTTTCTTTTTTTCCTCTCCTTGATGTCAGATAACACTGTTTTCCTGTTTTTCAATTTCCGCGAGGACCAGGGTACAGTACGTGACCCTAACATGAATATCTACTGTAAGTGACCCACTGTTTGGCTCATGGGTTTTTGTAAACCCTGCTTTTAGATCAGTGGTCAAACTTTTTTCATGTCAATCTGCCATTTCTGAATAGCCAGAATATAAAATAATGATTACAGGGGTTAAAATCTAAAGGACGCTTTCCCAGTCTTAACTCATCGACTGACAGAATATTTAACCAAACTGACATCCATTTTTAGTTTTTCTTTAATTTTAAAAGTAGTCACAGCATATTTATCTCAAGTAAGATCCAGACCGATCCGAACATGTACAACACGCACAAAATATTGTTAGGCCCAAGTCCCAATCTGTGATTTGTGAAACAGCCTCAATATTCTACCCTGATTTTGGGGTTTTAAAATGTTCCAAAAATATTCCAAATGAAAATAGCTGCTGTATCCAGGGTTAAAGTGGCTGAACTGATTCAGCTGGGGACCCCCTGGAACCCCAGCAAGCCCCCACCCCCTCCTCCTCTCTCTCTCACACACACACACACACACACACACACACACACACACACACACACACACACACACACACACACACACACACACACACACACTATGAGTGAACCACTTTTCGGGCCCCACAGTTTTGAGGAACCCTGCTTTTAGATGAGCTCTGTCTCGCATGTCAGCGTTGAGATGATGTGAACTCAGAGTAACCTGCCTCACAAGTTCACAACATTTGAAAAGCAGTGTTGTTTTTGACAACAAATTTTGACTTAGTTTTAGTCATAGTCTTTTTAATAAAATGTTATTTGGTTTTAGACATAATTTAGTCACCTGAAAAGTTTTAGTTTTAGTATAATTTTAGTCAACTAAATATCATAAGATTTTAGGCGACTAAATCTACAGTTGATTTAGTCAACTGAAATTATTTTGCGAGGATTTAATGGCATCGTAATGACTGATTTTACACTTGGTTGTGTGCTGAAAATAGCAGATCTACAAGCTCACAATGTGTCATGCTGCGACACGTTGTGAGCTTGTAGATCTGCTATTTTCAGCAGGCAACACCTGAGAGCAACCAAACATAAAATGACTCTCTCCTCCACTAGTCCCTCACTAACGTTTTAGTCTCGTTTTTATTTTGTTGACGAAATTGTCACTATATTTAGTCTTAGTTTTAGTCATCACAGCTTAGTTTTTATTTTGTTTTTATTCCATTTTTGTCAGTGAAAAAAACGCAGTCGACAAAACAATTTCGTCATAGTTTTAGTCGACGAGATCAACACTGCCTGCCTCACAAGTTCACAACATTTGAAAAGCCAGGCTGGAAGATTCTTGCTATATTTACAAAGCGGGGGGGGGGGGGGGGGATATCACCACGGCTGGATGGAAAGAGACAGACAGACAGACAGACAGCAAGGGAGGGAGGGAGGGAGAGAGAGAGAGATACCCCGAACTGGTCTCCATGATGCAACCCTGTCTGGATCTCTGGCTGAAGGACTCAGCTTTCAGCATCTCACCCTCGGTGTGGAGAGACCGTAAAGTCTAAGTTGGTCTCCGCGATCTACGTAGATCATGTGGCGCTGAGCTGGAGCATGCAGATTCCTTCTGTTTTAGTCACGTGTTGTTTTTCTCTCCCGTCTTCTTTTTCGTGGTTGTCATCCGTGGGCTGGATCGAAGCAAGTGGGGACAGGAGTTGAAGTGGATTCATTAGCTCAGTGGTTTTCAACCCTTTTCATATCAAGATCCGTTATTTATTCTGCGTTTGAGACGCAGTCCACTGTTTGATGAGATGTAGTTTCTCTGACCCAAAACGTCGAATATTCTGTTATCGTTGGATACGATTTTATTCACAATTTTGTCCACAATTCCATGCTGTATTGATGCTGGTACCATAGGAGCGATAACAGGCAAACATTGATCAAAATAACAATTCTTTAATTGACTAATGCGTAACAATAATATCATTTGGTTTAATTTTAGACTCTCAAGAGTCAAAGATCTATAAGGTTCCATTTGGTTACCAACTCTCCATCATTTAGCTTGGGACCACCTGGAACCCTCTCAAGGACCACTGGTGGTCCCCGGACCGCTGGTTGAGAACCACTGCGATAGCTGGTGGCCGCAAAGTGACGTTTAGGTGAAGCTGTGGGCTTGTCTTTGTTCAGCGTGGCCTGCAGCCACCATAAAGATACTGTTCTCCAGCTGTCGTGCCATTTTCATCTCTACATGTGTAGACACATGGATTAAATTTAGAACGGGTACACATTATTGTGTATCATTATTTTGTGCTTTAACTATTGAAAAATAGCAGATATACAAGCTCACAGCGCGGCAGCGCTGCGAGCTTGTAGATCTGCTATTTTTGAAAAATCCTGAAAATTAGAATTTTGACCCGATTCTATAAGTGTCTTTTGAATCCTTCTAAGATTTTTTGAAAAACCTATGTTTCTATGTCAGCAATCTGGCCAGCCATCGTCAAAGAAAAGGTCCTTTTCACACTGGAGCTCAGTTGGTCTGTTCTTGAGAGACTACTATGTCAGTGGTTCTCAAACCTTTTCATGTGAAGGACCCCCAAAATGATATGTATTTGGCCACGGACCCCCATCCCAAAATATCTAGTTCCAGGGACCCCCCACTGGCCCCAGAAGCAAAATTTTAGGTACAAACATTCACTTTGAAAATACATATATTCAAAGATTTGCACACATTTTCATGACTTTTTCAAAAAATAGCAGCGCGGCACCGAGTGCAGATATACAAGGACTTCATATACAAGGACTAAGAGCCTTCATCAGAGCATGCTCTGCCTCTGATGAAGGCTCTTAGCCGAAAAGGCGTAAGCGTTCCGTTTTGGTGTGTGCCAATAAATAAGTGGAAATGTGAGTACTTTGTCCTCCTGATTAAAATGTTTGGATGTGCTACCTTTTTGGAATTCAATTCCTACTTGTTATGTAAATACTTACTCAGTTATTCGTTATGTGAAAATCCTATGATGTCTATCACATCTGACATTCATACAATCCCTTTTATGCCCATACATGGAGATCCCTGTCTGAACTGTCTTCCTCCATATATGGGCATTCCCATATGGGCTTAATATTGATGACACCAGGTATCTCTATATATGGGCATAAAAGGGATTATGTTAGAGTGGTTCCCATGACATCACAATTCACAACATACAATCCCTTTCATGCCCATACATGGAGATCCCTGTCTAAACCAGCCACACACATATGGACTGTCTTATCCTCCATATATGGGCATTCCCATATGAAGTCCTGTTAGATATGGGCTTAATATTGATGACATCAGGGATATCCATATATGGGCATAAAAGGGATTCTGTTAGAGTGGTTCCCATGACATCACAGTGATGTCAAAGCGTGATGTCAGTGCACAAACCCATAGACCGTAAAAAAGTGTACACGTCCGTCCAGACAGACAGACAGACAGACAGACAGACAGACAGACAGACAGACAGAGTCAGCATGTGCAGTTTCACATACTAAACTGCGACCTTCGGTCGCAATAATTCTACGCATTGTTTTAAATATTCACGCTGTTTTACAAATCACAGATTGGCATTCGGCTTAACAACATGTTCAGTCGTCAGATGTGTTTTTGCTTCAACGCCTGTAGACATCATGCTCCGATGTCAGCTTGTTTTTCCTTATAGCTTACATGTTTGTCTTCTGCAGAGAGAGATTACGTTTTGAATGTATTGGGGACAGAACAGAACTGGACTGAGTAGAAGCACGCAACACAACAATTCAGTCATAGGCCATGATTCCAACCTGTGACGATGATTGCTTGTTGAGTCACCGGCAGCAATGTGATTTAGCCAGCGGTGAGTTCAGTCTGGTTATGATGATGTCACTGAGAATTAGGGATGGGACGATATGAACATTTCATATCACGATGATTGTGACAAAATAAGTCGCGATTTACCATATTATCACGATAATCAAAATCAATTATCCTGGGGTGGAACATTTGCCAAAAAATTGCAAATCTACAAGCTCACAACACGTTGTGAGCTTGTAGATCGGCTATTTTTTGGCAAAGAGATTTCATTGAGAGTGAAAAAAAGACTGTATTAAGTACGTATATTATAACTACCTTTTACCAATTATAGAGGGTTTAAATGGTACCAGATATGCAGCTCGGCAAATAAAAGGTGAATTGATCCCAGTACAATATCACAATAAATTAAATCTCCACAATACAATTATCGTGAGTGTTTTTTATCACGATAAACGATTATATTGCGTATCGTCCCATCCCTACTGAGAAGAAGCCTTCTTCATATCATGTTATTCATCATCTCTCCTCTGACTCATAAACAGGGTTCTTTTTGCCCAGGTGCTGGAATTCCTTCCAATCCGTTTGAATTACAGTAAACATGGTGCTTAACATCAGGAATGTGCTTTCAAGTCTGAATTATAGACATGGAAAATGTTGGCGTTTTATTTTTTGATTGACTGGTGTTGGTATGATAATTGTGACGTTGCTCTCATAAAACTGAGCCTATATACTGCTATAGCATGGTAATAGTTAAACCAGGGGTAGGCATGGGTAGGCATGGGTGATCACTGGCACGCTGGCATAAGTGTGAGAGAAAAAAAAGTTTATTCAGTTAAATTAAGTCCACTCACATTTGTATGCAAATTCGATCCTGCACATAATTCTATGTTCATTCAAACTGATACCTCTGACTGGAGAGGGAGTCTGGGTTAATGATAGTCTAATGATCATTACATCCCGATGTAAGAAGATATTTCTAAAAAAGAAAAGAAAACAAAGGTTCTTATGCATATCCCATGGACAATCAAAATCAGTTGGAAATATTACATTTTGGATGTGGTTAAACATAATGTTGATTTAGCACACTATTGGGAAAACGAAAACATGGCACTTCATGTCAAAAAGATTGCTGACTCCTGAAGAATGGGTGTAGCAGGGGATGGTGGCTGTGGCTGAATTCTGGCTAACTTTTTAAAGCTGGGGTTTTCAACGTTTTCAGGCCAAGGACCCCCTTAGTTGAGAGAGAGATGAGCCAGGGACCCCCACGACCCATAGATACCATATAGTTTCATTGTTTGACAGCACAATCATCAGTGTATTTTGGATTCATGTTAATGTGTGTTTTCAGATAATGTAACCACTTAAACCGTCAATACGTCTTTCACTCTGTACTTTGTCTGCTCTTTTCCTCCTATACACGAAAACCTCTTTGCTGAAAATAGACGATCTACAAGCAAGCTCACAACGCCTCGCAGCGTGAGGCGTTGTGAGCTTGTGGATCTGCTATTTTTGGCTAAAGTTCTCAGAATATGGACGCTAGGGTTCAAGTGGTTAATATAGAAAAGGAGAAAAAAAAAGCAAGATTTGGAGGACCCCCTAGGGGTCCTGGACCCCCTGTAAAGGGTAGACAGACAGAGAGGGCCAGATATCCTCATGAGACTCCTGGTGTGACCAAAAGTGACCTTCCTCAAGCTCTGTCATTTAACCAGTGGCGTAAGGTAACTAAGTACATTTACTTAAGTACTGTACACTACATAAGTACAAGTTTTATAGATATTTGTACTTTACTTGAGTATTTTCAATTTCCAATACATTTACTTGTAACAGAGTATTTCTACACTGAAGTATTCATACCTTTACTTAAAGGAGTAGTTCACCCCCAAAATGACTTTTTTTCTTTTGACTACTCACGCCATGGAGACTTGAGTTCAATGATATTTTTTTTTGTATTTGTCGCATTCCAAAGACAAAAAAAATTGATTGTAGTAAATTTACCCCCATTGATTCCAGATGGGGACCCAAATGCATTCGGGTCCCCATCCGGAATCAATGGGGGTGCGACAAAAAACAAAAAATATTATTGAACTCAAGTCTCCATGGCGTGAGTAATCAATAGTAAAGAAGTCATTTATGAACTACTCCTTTAAGTAAAAAATGTGAGTACTTTTTCCTCCACTGCATTTAAGACCTGAGGCCCATTCTACAAATGCCTTCTAAATCAGTGGCTCTCAAACTTTTTTTTTTTGTACCATGGACCCCCAACATGATATGTATTTGGCCGCAGAGCCCCATCTGAACCCCCCGAAGAGTAGATTTTGTTAAAAAATCTAAATTATCCAACTTACTTTCAAGATCTTAAAAAAAGAAAAAAAAAAGCCAAAAGGCTTGCGGACTTGCGGTATGATCAATCAATTGCGTTCCGGCTTGGATCCATAGAACCAACGTAGTGCACTTTAAGTTCAGCCCTTCATCACAATGTAAAACTCATTTTAACACAAAGAGTAAAATACAGTACAAAGATTGTTTGTTTAAATGTATATTAATTAAAATCTTAGCTTTATGCCAATGATTTGGGGACCCACTTGCAATAAACCTCAAGGCCCACCACGGGTTGAGAATGCAGATTTGTCACATGTGGGATAGGATACACCTGTTCTCCTGTCTTGTCTTGTCTTGTCCTGTCCTGTCCTGTCCTGTCATGTCCTGTGCTGCACCAAGTCGGTTTTTAATTTTCACTTGCTTTTTTAATCTGGTTGAGGTTTGGTCATGTGGGTCACAGAGCAAAGTCTAGCTGGTTGCTTCGCTATCTCTATAGAACCAGCAGCGAGTCATTAACCTTTGCTCACACAGTGTTGGCTCACACACCTACCTGCCTACTGCAGATAGCACAAAACTTGTATCTCCATATTTTAACGTAATCTTGTTTTTGTCAATTATTTTTGTTAACACTTTGTCATTATACAGTGCCACTCAAAAGTTGCAAAAGAATAGCTTGTAGATCTGCCATTTATTGCAACTTTTGAACTATCCTGTAAAGTGGACAGTTTTTGGACATATGTGGTTTCCTGCGATGACATTTGAAAGGGGAAGTAAGCCAACTTCTCTTCTCTGTTCCGGGTGGAATGTTCTGCGAAAAGGTTGCACATCTACAAGCTCCCCACACGTCGCATTACAATGCTTTTTGAGCTTGTAGATCGGGTATTTCCGGCAAAGATATTTGGTGTGTGTGTGTGTGTGTGGGGAGTGCATCTCTCCACTCCGACATGTCTCCTTTCCGACATGTCTCCATTCCGACACTAACCCTATCTCTAACCCTAACCCTAAACCTAACCCCTATGGGAGTGTCGCCACTCCGACAATAAGAAGTCAATTTCGGAGTGGCGACATGTCGGAATGGAGAGAGCTGTCCGTGTGTGTGTGTGTGTGTGTGTGTGTGGGGGGGGGGGGGGGGGGGGGGGGGGGGGGGTGTCAACAAAGTATATAACGTTTAACACAGAACAAGTTCTCAGTTGGTCAGTTAGGTCAGGCTAAAGTGACACCGGTTTTCACGTTAGCCCAACAAGGGAACTAAAGGCTCCATTGACTTGAGCCTTGATCTTGTTAACTCATAGAAATGCCACGATAGTGCAGTGCCGTCATCATGGAACTGAGGGAGAGGAGTATTATATGCAATGCATTTCCCTCCATTGTGGCCAGTACGTTGAGAGCTATAATAATACCTCGGATCAATAAAGCATTTTTCTTTCTTTTTTAAATTTCTTAATCCCACAATTTTGTAAGTTATTTCGTTCTAATGTGATCCTGGGTGCTACAAAGTATTTATAAACGGACTTGTGTGGATGACAGAGACATATTAGTGAAATCCTGATCAGCGACACGCGCTGAATTGTTTGTGCATCTTCTCTGCTGTGCTCACGTTGTGACAAATGTTGTCAAATGTTGGCAAAAATTCCACTCCCAACAGGAGTGGAATTGGGACGGTCCAGACAGCGTTACATTGTGATTGCGACCGAAGGTTTCAAAGACAGTCAGCACACACTGCTTTGGTTGTGTATTGTTGTTCTGTTTTCTTACAATAAATGCGAGAAGTCTCTGTGAATATGCCTGCGTGTCTGCGCGCGTGTGTGTGTGTATGTAATCCGTGTATCTCGATAACCGCTCAGTAAAACTTTAATATTCGCTCTAAATTCTGACAAGATACTCTTCTTCTGTGACATGACGTTTTATATCTCCCAAAGCCCCATAGTCAACAGCGCCCCCGGGAGGCACACAGATACAATTACAGATGAATGATGTGTACTCCAGGGAGTCCAGGCACAGAAGAATTTTGGCCAATGTGAATGCTGGTCAGCCAGGCAACTGTTTTCGGGAACAGTTCAAATCAATCGGACTGCAGTGTGAATCCGCCCTTAATGTCTCTAGAGCAAAATCAATTAAAACAGTTTGCTGGCAAAAGCAATATCGATATTCATATGCTACTGAGTTGTGTTTTGAGAGCGGTTTTGAATGATTGGGAAGGTAGGGGGCTTCATTGATGGCATTCGGGAGTGCATTCCACAGGCAGGGGGCAGCAGCAGAAAGAGCCCTGTCGGCCTAGCCTGGTTAATAAACCAGACTCCACAACACCACCCCCTGTTGGTAGTATCCGACACGCAGTGAGGAATTAGTATGAGCAACGCCAGGCTACTGTCGGCCCACGTTCGGTGCTTGGTCCTGGGGACCACCAGGACCATTATTAGAGTGGTTGCTATAGGCAACCAGACTATTGTTCTAGGTTCGAGAACTTTTGTCACCCAAAGTAAACCTGTTTTCAGTTAACCTATTTCTTCACCTCAAGTTGTGTTCATTCAACTTTTCTGTAATCCCAAAAGTCCTTTGAGTTCAGTGGACAATTTCCGTCCCTTTTCTGATTGGACAATATCATGTCCAATAAGACAGGGCTCGCTTCAGTGCAACCACACATGCAATTTCCCTGAATCGCAACTTTCTAGTTGTCATTTGAGATTAGAGATTTTTTCTTTTTTTTTTTGACGAAAGTGCATCCCCGCCAGGATGCTCGTCTGTCCCCATCGCACCCTAAAGCCATTACGTCAGGATCAGGGACGTTATACGTGCACGATGTGGCTCCCAGAGGGGACCGTGTCCATGTCCTTGTTTGTCCCCCCATTGGGGGCTGAGAGTAGGAGGAGCGCTGTGATCTTTCTCATGCAGTCGTCATGATTCATTTTCTTTTCTTTTTCTTCTTTTTTTTATCTGGGAACAATGTAAGAGGTCGCAACCTGACAGGCCTACACTTGATTACAACAACGTCCCCATCTGATTCCAGAGAGAGTTGAGAGCTGGTAATTTGACCGACATGGATTCTTTGTGCACGTCATTTTTAACCACTTAAAACCCTCTATTCCAGGGGTCTTCAACGTTTTCAGGCCAAGGACCCCTTAGTTGAGAGAGAGATGAAGCAGGGACCCCCACAACCTGTTCATAGATTCCATATAGTTTCATTGTTTGACAGCAAAATCTTCAGTGTATTTTGGATTCATGTCAATTTGTGTTTTTAGATATTTAACCACTTGAACCGTCAATACTTAATAAACCTGACCTTTCACTCTGTACTTAGTCTGCTCTTTTTCCCCTCTACACCAAAGCTCTTTGACGAAAATAGACGATCTACAAGCTCACATTGCCTTGCAGCGTGAGGCGCTGTGAGCTTGTAGATCTGATATTTTTGGCTAAAGTTCTCAAAATATGGACACTAGGGTTCAAGCTGTTAATATAGAAAAGGATTGGAAGATATGGAGGACCCCCCGTAGTAACACTGATGACTCCCTAGGGGTCCCGGACCCCCTGTTGAAGACCCCTGCTCTATTCTTAGTCAAACTGACCTGACTTACAACTACTTGGACCGCTTTATTTATTTTTTAACGTCTGCACCAAATCTCTCTCAGCCCCCCAAAACAGACGATCTACAAGCTCTAAAAGCTTAATCTGAACTTGTAGATCTGCTGTTTTTTGGCAAACGTCTCCCCCATCCCAGAATAGGGTTCAAAGGTTTTTATAAAAAGAAAAAGAAAAAAGAAAACGTGCGTTCATTGGGATGGGAATGCCCCGGGCCGTTTCTGAACATCACAGCTCTGCCACTTATTCCACTTTTATGGTGTGAAGTGGAACATGATGAGCTGTTGGGACGCTGCCTGCCTCGGTGCGCTCCAGCTGCTGCTGTTGCTGGGCCTCCCACGGTATCTGGGTTTTAGATAGACGGCCCGGCGGGGCCTGATTTTGTCCCCCAAGGTCAAGGAAGGGCTGGCTTGTGTCTTGGCTTCATTGACCACGTGCACACACACACACACACACACACACACACACACACACACACACACACACACACACACACACACACACACACACACTAGGGCTGTCACGATATGACATTTTACATGACGATTAATTGTCACTCAAATAATTGGCGATTATCGATTAAATTGTGTTTTTATCGTTGATAATTACATTTCTGTTTGGCTTTTAGGCTTTGAAGTTGTACATGGTAGATATGACACATAACCTAAATATACAAAGAAATTATTGACATATTTGACAACTTACTACTTAAAAAATAACTTTGAAGTGGAAATAGCCGATCTACTGTACAAGCTCGATGCGACGCGTTGTGAGCTTGTAGATCTGCTATTTCCAATATTTTTGACTCTTTTTTAAATACATGAACGTTTTTCAACATGGAAACGATTATGACGATTATGAAAAATAATCGCGATTATGTCAAATAATCACGATTAGACGATTATGTAATAATTGTGACAGCCCTAACACACACACACACACACACGCACACACACACACACACACACACACACACACACACACACACACACACACACACCCCTGTTTTCTGTGCCCTAGTCTGCCCTTCTCCATTCTGTTTGGTCGCTCCTTACTTATGATAATCACAACAGCGAGTTAAGGTGTGTCAAGATGACTGTGTGTTGTTATACACACATAGTTTGTTCGCTGATATCGTCATATTGTAGCAGATGTAATATATGCTCTCCCTGTTCTTATCCTTTTTAATGACATGATTCCTGTACTGTATGATAATTAGGGCTGTCACAATTATTACATCATCGTTTAATCACAATTATTTGACATAATCGCAATTATTTTGTCGTTAATAATCGTTTACATGTTGAACATTTTTCATATTTTCAAACATTTTCTAAAATAGTGGAAATAGCCGATCTACAAGCTCACAACGACGCGTTGTGAGCTTGTAGATTTGCTATTTCCACTATCAATGTTCTTTTTCAAGTATAAAGTTGCCAAATATGTAAGTAATGTCTTTGTATATTTAGGTTATGTGTCATGTCTGCCATGTTCAAAGCCTACAAGCAAAAACAGAAATGTAATTGTCAATGACAGAAACACAATTAAATCGTTAATCGCAATTATTAGCCCTAATGATAATAATTTGCATGGTTTCAGGGGGCAGATCAGCCCCATGGTGAGCCATGGTGGTCTCGGATCATTTCCCCATCAGGGCTTTGTTGTTTTATCCCCGGCATCCGTAACATAATTGCATATTACCCCAGTGTATGTTACCCAAGACTAGCTGTCATGGTTTTAAAAGAAGTGCAGTTACAGGAGCGTTCGGTGTTGATGCAGGGCGAAACGGATCCCCAGATTTTGTTGAACTTGGAAAGGGGAGGCCAAAAGACTCAAAGTGGCACGATGGCAGCGGGTGGATTTTATAATTCACTCTTCTTGATAAAATAAAACTATGACTCCAGTTCACTCTCTGGTGCTTTGCTGTTGTTTGTTTTTCTCAATTTTTTCTCCCAACAGAGGCCTAAAGGACAAGTAGCATCTGACAGGCCCAGTCATGCTACTAGCCCTGCATCCTGCATCCCTGACGCATATTGTTTTTGAAGGGCGCATTAAACTAAGCATCACTGCATCCCGGGGATGCTATCCTTTCTGCTATCAGTCATTTCACTGCACCAGCTGAGCTGCATGTGCTGCAATACTTTCTGGCATTACCGATGAGATGATCGAGAACATCTTGTAAATCCATGCTTCTG
Organism: Nannobrachium achirus; assembly: GCF_963921795.1. NCBI lineage: Eukaryota > Metazoa > Chordata > Actinopteri > Myctophiformes > Myctophidae > Nannobrachium > Nannobrachium achirus. The sequence continues at coordinate 36,441,358 of NC_137830.1, forward strand.
TCCTTCATTAACTACATACAAGTAGCTATTTGCCACCATTTGTTTAAATCAAAGTCCTTTGTGATGTTTTCACCGTTGATACATAATGCATGTGTCGTCGCGGGACCCATAAAATAATTCTGGGACCCATTTGAATGACCACCTGTGGGTCCCGGGACCCATTGAAAACCTAGCAACATCACTGGGGCCTGTAGGTCTATCCTGCAGGTCTATCAGGTCCTATAGGGTTTTGAAAGGCGCTATATAAATTCAAGTTATTATTAGGTCACCCCCTAGATCACTTGATCTTGTGGGGTCCAGGCAGGGACCCCTAGGGTTCCAAATGGACCCTTACAGGTCTGTAATTCTGAGAGTGTACAAATGGACCGTTACCCTTAGAGGGATAGTTCACCCAAATGGACCGTTACCCTTAGAGGGATAGTTCACCCAAAAAAATACTTTTTTCTATCAATTACTCACCCCATGGAGACTTCACGTATATTTATTTTAGTTTTTGTCACATTCCTAAACCAACAATTTGATAACCAGCAGTGGTTCCCTATGGAGTCACAAATAGCCTGCTTTGTTCCCTATGGAGACACAAAGAGTCTCCTCAAATTATTGGCTTAGGACAAAATGCGACAAAAACAATCCCCATGGGGTGAGTAATCGATCGAAAAAAGTCATTTGGGGGTTGAACTATCCCTTTAATTAAAACATTTGGGGATCCTCTGGGTAGTTGTCAGTGAGAGTGTGGAAACATGCCTCTGCCTTGCATCCGTTGATGAGACGACTTCATGTCTGGCTCCTGTATTATAAACTTACCTCTGCCATGCATCCATTGATGAAACCAGGTCATGTCTGGCTCCTCTATTTTAAACTGTGAGACTCTGAAAGTAAACTTTGCGCGTGGCGCCGGAGACAACCTGATGTAACAGAAATGTAAAGTTTAGAAGTTTTTTTTCTCTCTCTTTTTTATTGTTTCTGGAACTCAGAGGTGATTTCTCTCGCCAGTGGATCTTTTTTTGTGCTCTGTGGGTGGTCTTGTGTGAGTAGGAATACGTCATGGGGGAAGAAAAAACAGTTTTTTTTTTTGTCGATACTGCTGAGTTAAGTGTTGGGTTTAACGGCACAAGGGAATTTCCTGGGCTCACGGCTTTGACTCAGTCGGTTGCAGGACGACCAAAACTTTTAATGGGAAGCTGGCGACTCTCAGTCATCCGTCTCTCTCACTCACACACACACACACACACACACACACACACACACACACACACACACACACACACACACACACAAACGCCATGCTTGTCTTGCGGCCGAGGCATGGCACACACACTCTTAAGTCCTGCGCACACACACAGAAATAAATATTTTACAAGGCGAGTCTGAGCGTCATAGATTGCACTTAATCGGGCGGAAACCGTTACTTTTCAAGGAAACAGAACGACAACTTTTCATAAATGGAGAAGATGGCAGATCTACGAGCTCGTCACAGATACGGCGCGCTGTGAGCTCGGCTCGTAGGTCGGCTATTTTATCGACTTTTGCTGGACACTCGTACAACTAATTGGGACATTAAGTTATAAAAAAAACTGTTGAAACATGGAGATACAATTAGGCCAAATGGCGACAATTTTAATGGTTTGCATTAGGGCATTAACGAAAAAGTCGACAAGTCGACTTAGTCGACTTCATCACACAAGTCGACTCCCACCAGAGAAAGTCGAAGGTCGAAGTAAAAAAAAAAAAAAAAAAGAAATTCTATTGTGAAAATAGCAGATCTACATGCTCACTTGTGAGCATGTAGATCTGCTATTTTCACAATTTCTGCCTCTAATATTTGACAATTTGGCCAATGTTTAATTTGTCATTTTAGAGGTATTCAAAAAGTCCTTAAATTGGCACTTTAGAAATGTGAAGATACCCTCTATACACTTAATCTTAATGTTGGTTTGTTTACAGTTGAGTGAGAAAACAATGTTACCATGTGCCGATAGCCCATGGTTCTTTATTTATTTATATATTCAGACTGTGTTAGCCTGGGTGATATCTGTGCTTTCTCATGAACACAATTTTAACCTTATTCTCTTTAACATTCTTCCAAATAAATACTCATCATGACTTCTTGGGGTTTGGGCACTTTTAGAGCCTCACCACGGTAGCCATATTTCATGGAAGGAAAAAGTATAGAAAATCAATCAAATGTATGCACGGACATCTAGGGAGGCATAAATATATGTCATCTGTCTGCCTGACACTTTACTCTGAGGTCTCAAAGTGATCGAACATGACAAATCTCTCTTTCTGTCCTTGCTCCGAACGCCAATGACCCTCCCAATGGCCCTCAAGCTCACAACGCGATGCAAAGCGTTGTAAGCTTGTAGATCTGCTATGTTCATAAAGAATCGTGAAAGAAAATAGAATAACTTTGAAACAAGCCCAAAATAAAACGAGCAACCATCAATATTTACAAGCGACTTTGCAGAAAAACAAGGCAAACGTTGCTTATAATAAGCACACCTGTAAACCTGGCACAAAAGTCAGTCAGTTTCCGATTAAACTGGCGAGGAGCAGTGTTGCCATGTCTGTTTATTTCAAGCGACTTTGTGCTTAATTCTCTGTGAAGTTGCTTGTAAATTTTGGTAGTTGCTTGTTTCTAAGGGCCAATACTTGTATTATTTTACTCAAGTAAACTTTGCAGTATTGATACTTTTACCAACACATTTGAGTACTTTTTCCACCACTACCTTAAACATTAAAGCGCTTACAACACGTGGCCTTTAATAACAGCCACTTCTTTTGGGCTTGTTTTCCTAGACCTGGTTGCTTATTTCTCTCTAAAAAAAAAGGGGGTGGAAAAAAGAGATCTGGCAACTCTGGTCCGGGGCGCTTATTCCCTCCCGAGCCCAAAAAGCTCCTCCCGTGTCCCTTTTTTTCTTTTCGTCGTTGTCGGGTGAAAACCTCGTATGTCCAAAACCTGTTTCGTTTTGCTTTTTTTTTTTTTATAAAAAACAAAAAACGATTTAAACTAGCGAAAACAGCCGATCTACGAGCACACAACGCCTCACGCCAGCCTGCGAGGCGTTGTGTGCTCGTAGATCGGCTGTTTTCACTACTTTTGTGCGACGGGCCTTGTACGACGAAGCAGTGGCTTCGCTTTGCGAAAGAAGAACGTACAGATTTGAAACTTGGGAGACATACAAGGTTTCCGCCACCACAGCAACGTTTTGTCTCCTCTTTCTCTCCTCCAGGCTGATAAGCACTTAAGCATGAAGACGAGGAGCGAGGTGCAGCGCGGCGCGGTGATGTCATCCTCGCAGCACAGTCCCGGAGAAAAGAGCTCTTTTGTTCCCGCTCGTGCAATGGTGTGAATAAAAGTTCTACCCCTGCTCCTCCTCCTCTCCTCTCCTCCCCCCCCTCTCCTCCTCCCCTATTCCCCCCCCCCCCCCCCCTTCTCCTCCTCCACCTCCCAAAAGGACTCCTTTACTCACAGTATATTGGGTTAGGTTTGGTTTGGACACAACCAGTTGGCCTACATACATACCCTCCCCACCACGCGTACACACACACACACACACACACACACACACACAAACACACACACTGACAAGAAACCACACATGCACAGAGTCTCACAAATGCAAGAAAGATAGTGGTGGGGGTTTAGTTTTTTTTTCTTTTTAGTCTTTCAGGGCCAGAGAGAGGCCTCCTTTTCTCTCTCTCTCTCTGTCTCTCTCTCTCCCCCCCCCCCTCCCCATTCCACTCCCTTCTCCCTCTCTCCCTCCTCTCTCTCTCTCTCTCTCTTTTGGCCTTGGGTTCTTCTGGCTGCCAAAGCTGCCATCAGGATGACATCATACCCGGCCGACACAATGGAGCTCTTCATCTCCTGAGAGAGAGAGACCCGAGACCCTCGCCAGGCTTTAGGCTGCGTCACTCCTGCTGCTGGACCTGCCGGGGGGGGGGGGGGGCCGGGTTGGGGGTGGGGGTGGGTGGGGGGGTCCGGGACCCCGCAGCCGCTTGCAACGACAAGGAGGAAGAAGGGGAGGTAGGGAGGGGGGAGGGGGGAGGGGGTGTGCACTCTCGCAGGAAGACGGGAGAGAGAGAAGTTTTTTTAGTCATAATGTCGGAGCGTCCCGTGGGCGCAGGAGCAGCGGTGGTGGTGGTGGTCCCTGGGTCTGACTCTTCTGGAGGAGGAGGACCCGCCGCCGGGGGGTCATCGGCCGTGACAGTGTCCGTGACGACGGGGACGTCCGTGACGACGTGCTGCGGCGCGCCGTCCTCCAGGCCCGGCAGGGGGTAAGGACTGTCACCGTTATTACATGATTGATCGCCTTAATTGCAATTATTGGACAAGCCTTAAGGCCTTGTCCATACTTTCTCCGAAATGCTCGGTGAGTTGGACTTTCCGACGTGCAAATTTCCGACCTCTCATTCGGTCTAATGCTTTTCAGAAGTCGCGAGTGACGTCGTTTTGTAGTCGAACCTTTTGGACCTTTTGACCGAAAAGGGCGGTTTCGGTCAAAGTATGGACAGGCCTTTAAAAACCAAACGGAAATTCAAATTGTATTGATATGTTCACAATGTTCCAATGCAAAAAAAAAAAAGAAAAAGTGTATCGTTATATCTCAATTATTTTATGTGACAATTGATCAGTCAACTTAAAGGGATATTTCAGTTTCAAAAAAACGTTTTGTCATTTTATCGTCTAATCAGGCTTTTATGAACACCCTGAACAGTTTTTAATTTGCTTGATTCAATATTTAGATATTTGATGTAAATGTTATCAGGCCCTCCAGGCCCAGGGCCTCTCCCCATACACACCCATTGTAACTTCAAACTCCATTTTAACCATGATAGATTCATTAAAAACACCCATTATATTTTCTGGCGACTCATACCACCCTCCTAATACGTGAGCAGGCCTTTTTTCCGATAACTTCTTTTTATTGATTTTTTTTTCTTCCATTTTCCCAAAGAATTATTAAAAATAAATGAAAAAACACATTGAAAAAGCCAGGCCCGCCTGGTAACATTTACATCAAATATCTAAATATTGAATCAAGCAAATTAAAAACTGTTCAGGGTGTTCATAAAAGACTGATTAGACGATAAAATGACCAAAAGTTTTTTTGAAAGTGAAATATCCTTTTAAAGGTTTGATTAATGGGTTAGTGTCCTTCCCCGGAGGAACCCACGTCCCCTCCCTCCGTTCATTATTCGTGATTCATTCATTATTTATTTGTCCATTATTAATGTCATTAAAAACCCTCATACCTTCATAACGGTGTGTTTCTGGTCTGTGATGATAAAAGAATGTACTGAAGGACGGCCTGAGTGACAACCACATGCATGCTGTAGAATCTGAGACCAACACACTTAGTTAGCGTCGCGACACCCACAGCCACAACACCAGAGGGAACGCACACAACCATCTGATAATGATACAAACCCGTAAGACAAATATGGGTAAATTCTCCTTCTACAACACTGTCTGCCACCCAGGTGGACAACTTCCCTTAAAACATGTAGCTCGCTGGCCTCCTTCAAAACTGCCCTGAGAACTCACCTTTCAGGAGGCCAGAGAAGGAGGTTGTTATCACTTCATTTATATGTAATGATTTTTTAATGTGTTTTTTTTTGCTTGCCATTTGTTATGTCCATGAATTGAATACCAAGGACATAAACAAGACCGTAAGAGGACTTATTTGGGATGCTCCTTTTTAGGCAGGGTGTTTAACTATACTTGTACTGTTCTCCATTTTTGTCTAATAAAATATTCAATCAATCAATCAATCAATCTGAGTTAGTGCAGTGCTTCTCAAAAGTGGATTCCAGGGACTCTGTGGGATCCTTTAGGGGGGTACGTCTAAACGGACCCATACAAGTCTGTAACAGGTCCATTTGGTTCCATTTGTACACTGTCAGAGTTAAAGGACAACTTTGTTTTTTTTACAACAAGGGTTCTTATTTTAGATTGTAATTAGGGAAAAGAAAAGGTGAGTGTTAAAATGTTTTCATTTGGGTGAGTGTTAAAATGTTTTCATTTGCTTCGTTCTATTGTTTTATTGCGTTTACCGTACTAAAATGTGGGGCATGCGTACGCATGGGGGCATGTGTACAAGTGGCTAAATATGTCTTTTTAGACACAATAAGCCAGCAGTTTCTTTATTGCTATTTACAGTAACACGTATAGCCCCCATAAGTCACATCCAACCATGAAAGGTTGCGTTGTATCTTGGGAATGAGCTTATTCTGTGTAAAATGCCATATTTAGCCTCTTGTACGCATGCCCCCATCCACTGAAATAAGAATCTCTAAAACAATAGGAAGAAGTAAATGAAATAATTTTAACAATCATCTTTTATATTCTTTAATTACAATCTAAAATATGAACCCTTGTTGTAAAAAAAAACAACGTTGTCCTTTAAGGGGAGACCTTGAAATGTAAAAGTGCGAGAAACACTGGATGAGTGAAATGTCTGGTGTGATGGTGCCCCAGCAGCAGCAGCAGCAGCAGAAGGGGGTCTGAGCGGGCGGTGCTTCCCATCGGGTCAGAGGCCCTGGTGTCCCTGCTGGAGGGCGGCCTGGACGGCGTGCTGCTCATCGACAGCCGGCCCTTCGTGGACTACAACGCCTCGCACATCCTGGAGGCGGTCAACGTCAACTGCTCCAAGCTGATGAAGAGGAGGCTGCAGCAGGACAAGGTGCACATCGCCGAGCTGCTGCAGCACTCCGCCAAGAAGAAGGTGAGGGGCCACGCCGCTGCGTCTATGCTAAACACATGCTAAACACATGCTAAACACATGCTAAACACAAGCAACACACACACACACACACACACACACACACACACACACACACACACACACAGGGCATTCACCAAATATTCGAATATTCGAATATCAAAGTCACTATTCGACATGGTTCACCGAAGTCGAATATTCGCGTATTTTTTTGTTTTCTTTTTAAAAAATATATAGTTTATAAAGCTTAGCTAGATAGGAAGTCATAAGAATGAGTTGGCAATGCCCCTGGTGGATGAATTTGTTAATTCTCTATACCAGGGGTTCTCAAACCTTTTTAGGCCGTGAATTGTTTATAATTATTTTATTGTATTTAATCTTTTCCATTTCCAAAGAATTATTATGTTCTTATCCATGTAGAGCAGGGGTGGGCAACTTTGATGATGGTGAGGGCCACTATATTTCCACTTTCACTCCAGAGGGCCACATTGCATATTGCTATGTCGTACTTTGTCATTCTAGTATCGCATACAATAGAAGCAAAAATAGCAGGTCTACAAGCTCTGAGCTTGTATATCGGCTATGTTTGCTTCTTTTGAATTGGAATCCTGAATAATATTTTGTTATTTCTTAATTGGAATCCTGAAATGTAACATTTTGATTTAATTTCAAACGCATTTAGTTATATACTCATGTTAACTTTATGAACCTAAATACAAAAACAATACATTTTAATACTACTATACTAGTCATTAAGCTATATAGACTGACAGAATTAAAGCAGGTCATGTTTGGAATTGTAACAGCTGAAATCAATAATATATTCAGTATTCCGGTATTAACCTGCGGGCCACATTAAAGGTGTATTCAGTGATAATGAAAGTGGCCGGGGGTCATCTTGTCCCTTACTGGCCTTAGTTTTTTATAGATTTTTTACACCATTATAATGTTCTTGTTTTGATCATTAGACCCAAGTTCAGTAGTTTACAATCTAGGCATTTAGACGTTCTTAATTCAGAGCGACTGTGGTTCTCAAAAATTATTTTGACCATCATAACTAAACATCATAACATAACTACGGCCATTCTCTACCCTGATTGGTCGAGGACTGGCTGGCCACCTCTGAAAACTGAATCTAGCTATGCTCGTAACACGGGCCATGGTGGAAGTCCTTATATGGTCAGCACACATTCTAGTGAGGAGAATGAATGGATAATGTACCAATTATATTTGTATTTGAATGAAATACAATCACTGAATATACCTTTAAGTGAAGGTGTGGGCCGCATGTGGCCCCCGGGCCGCCAGTTGCCCATGTATGATGTAGAGAGAGTGAATGACAGGCAGCTGGTTCACACTTTCTCTCCATATCTAAGAAGAGACCTTGAGCTCCTATTCTATGAAAGAACCTTTTTTGGAGCTGTGTGGAACACAAGCTCCCAATAGACAGGTATGTCCGTGGGTATGTGGGTGGCTGGGTGGCTGGGTGGCTGGCCCTGTCCGTAGCCTGGCAATACCTTGAGTGGCCACACACAACACACTAGTTAAAGGAGGGGCGCTGTTTTGTGCAGGCCAGGCACACTCACCACTCACTCATAGGAACAGTTTACAGTTCACACACGCACACACACACACACACACACACACACACACACACACACACACACACACACACACACACACACACACACACACACACACATATAATTTATAGATCTAGAACACATAGAATTTATATATAGAACACTTAGAATTCATAGATCTAAAACACATAGAATCAAAATCATAGATCTGGAACTGCTCAAATTCACAGCTCCACTTCGAACGAGGTTTGATTTTTAGATATTTTAGTATTTCAGCATGTACTAGTGATGCGTTTTGCATCATATGAGGTAAAACGCATCACTGATGATGCAAAAGGCATCACCAGTCATGCTGAAATACTAAAATATCTAAAAACACAGATTGAATACAAAAAATAACTCAGGATTGTGTTGATCGTGTCCCAAACAACAATAAAATAAGATAGGGTTGTCCCAGAGGTGAAGTGGCCCTTTAACTTTGATCAAAATGTAGCCTATATATGTATTTTATTATAAGATCGTCTGACCCCCTGTCCTACAGAGGTGGTTCCCAAACTGGGGGGCCCCAAATTATTTTGGGGGTCCCCAGATGATTAGCTTAACTCATTGAGTGCCAATCCCGAACTAGTTCGGCTTTATTAGCGTATCGCAGAGTGCCGATCCCGAACTAGTTCGGCTTTAAAAAAAAAAAAAAAAAAAAAAAAAAATGTTTTGAAAATTTTTTTTTTGATTTTTTTTTTTTGGACCCCATCAAATCTGGTGAACATGATTTCAATCGCGATTTTGCATGTTCCACCCCCATACAACCCCATCTAACATACAGGGCAGCCATTTTTGTTTACATAACATGTAAAACATAATGGCTATTATCTCAAGAATGCCTGAACGGATTTCCAATCGGATTTTTTTGTTTGAAAGCTGTGAACAAACTGCACAAATCCACTCCAATGCAATCCAGGATTGCATTGGATTTTTTAGAGCTCATTCTTCTCTGTTTTTTTCCCATGCATGAGGTGTGCAAGGTTTAATCGAGGCTAAATTGCAGAAAATAGATCTTCTAAAATGCTTGGTAGCCAATAGCTAACTTCAAGCTAACTTCATCCTCTTCCTGTACATGCACAAAGGAAAGTGTTCAGGCATGTCATGGCTGCAGGGCTTGTGCATATACCAGCACTGTCTAAGTAGAATTCTCTGGTCATTGTGGCCCTCTAGTGGTGAAAAAGGGGGCACTCAAAGAGTTAAAGGAGTAGTTCACCCCAAAATGACTTTTTTTCTATTGATTACTCATGCCATGGAGAGTAGAGTTCAATAATATTTTTTGGTTTTTGTCACATTCCTAAGACAAAAATTTGATTCGAGTAAACTTACCCCGGATGGGGACCCGTTTCGAAACGGGTCCCCATCCGGAACGAATGGGGATACATTTATTGTTATCACATTTTTGTCTTAGGAATGCGACAAAATACTAAAAATCAAACCTCGGTTCGAAGTGGAGTGGTGAATCTGTGCGTGCGTGCGTGCGTGCGTGCGTGTGTGTGTGCGTGTGTGTGTTTGTGCCTGCACAACAGCGCCCCTCCTTTAACTTGTGTGGCCACTCAAGGTATTGCCAGGCTACAGACATACCCAGCCAGCCAGCCAGCCAGCCACATAGCCAGCCACAGACATACCTGTCTATTGGGAGTGCTTTCACCACTCCAAAAATATTATTGAACTCTAGTCTCCATGGCGTGACTAATCAACATAAAAAAGTCATTTTGGGGGTGAACTACTCCTTTAATGTGCAACATTGTTTTCTCAATCAAAAGTAAACAAACCAACTTACAATATACTGTTAGTGTATACAAGGTATCTGCACTTCTAGCAGTTACAATGTTACAATTGAATGACTTAATTACCTTTTTAATACCAAATTGTCCAAAGAAAATAGACGATCTACAAGCTCAAAGCGCCTCACTCTGCGAGGCGTTAGGAGCTTGTAGATCGGCTATGCTTGTCACGGGTGGGGAGGGGGGTCCCCACTACCCAGTTGAAAAGTCAGGATATTGCAACATGGGCCTCCAAATAACAGGAAAAACAAAAACACCTATAAAATATTTTGTTTTTTTGTTGTCTTTTTTTCTTACTTGTGAAATGGACAATTTTGCATAATGAGTTATTTTTTTATGCCACACCTTTGTACTTTTACTCAAGTAAAGTTTGAATTCTGGACTTTTTAACCAGTAACAGAGTATTTCTACACTGCAGTATTGATACTTTTACTTACGTAAATTAAAACCACCACTGGACCTAAGATAACTATTCAAGCGCAGTGGATCTCTACCTTTTCAGGCCGTGACCCCCAAAATAATCATATTTTAACTGGGGACCTCTGACGAGCACTAATAGTTGAGGCATTACATTTTGTATAACATGCTTCTATTGTTGCGAGGCGTTGTGAGCATGTAGATCAGCTATTTTCAATGTTTTTGCCTCTAATATTTGATAATTTGGCCAATGTTTAATTTGTCGTTTTAGAGGTATTAAAAAGTCCTTACAATGTCACTTTAGAAATGTGCAGATACCCTCTATAAACTTAAACTTTGTTGGTTTGTTTACTGTTGAGTGAGAAAACAATGTTAATGCACATTAAGCTAATCAGCTGGGGACCCCCCAAAATAATTTGAGGACCCCTCTGGGGATCCCGACCCACAGTTTGAGAACCACTGTTCTAGCGTGCCAACAGAGAGGGTCTCTCTTATTGTACTAGTGTGGTCGGCTGGTTGAAACTCCGCTGGGATGCTGTTGTTGTGTCTTAATGTAGGAACCAGATGTGAGGAATGACAATAATACCACAGGATATTGGAAAGTCCCGTATTTACCGTAGACCAGGTGCTGTACACAGGAGCTGGCACAGTGCCCATTGCAACTGAGGGGTTCTGTATAACCGTAGATTGGACAACCAAGATATTATATATTCCTCTGGACATTGTTTTTGTCTCCTTAGGCCCAAATCTGCTCTCCGTTGTATAAATAACTCCTTTAGCCTGCCAGACGGATCATTTTGGCTGATATATCGGCCATTATTTGCTGCTTTCTTTATGCATTTTTTTGCCCTTTGTAGCACTTAGAGATTCGCAAGAATGTAAAGCGCGTTATAAATAAAATGTATTATTATCATTATTATTATCATTATTTGCCTTTTTTGACGACTCCGGTATCGTCAGTTGTACCATATGGTCGACATGTAAACCTGGCATCCCTATTTGGGGCATGCATTAATAGGAGAAAAAAAGTTTTCAAAGGTTTCAAAAATAGTCCATCTACAAGCTCACAACGTGACGTGTTGTGAGCTTGTAGAGCGGCTATTTTTGAAATGTTACGTTTTTGAAAAACGGATCGGTAATTAGTAAGCTACTGTAGGACTCTCCAATATCAGGATTGTCATCAGACCAAACAACCTGGGGAGAGCCTTGAACTGAGCTCATGCTTCCACTTCTTATCACCCGACAGAGGGGAGTTTCCCCGGTAGGACGTTACGTGTGGAAGGAACACGTTATTCCAACCAGTTCCTCTCCCCTCCATCAGGCACCCCGGCTGACCAGGGGGAGGCAGTATAGAGACCAGGATTACTGCATGCAGGGGCGTCACACCAAATTCTGGGCCCTGGGTACAAGGATTCACTGTGGGCCCCCCATGAATGTTAACTATTGAAAAATAGCAGATATACAAGCTCACAGCGCGGCACCGAGTGCCGCGCTGCGAGCTTGTAGATCTGCTATTTTTGAAAAATTGTGAAAAAGTGTGCAATAAACCCATGTTTCCATGTCAGTGATGCTCAAACTTTTTCATGTGAAGGACACAAAAAAATTATATGAATTTGGCCACGGATCCCCATCTCAAAATATTTAGTTCCAGGAAACCCCCCTGGAAGCAAAATTTGAGTTACAAATGTCTGCTTAAAAAATACATATTCAAAGATTTGCACACATTTTCACAACTTTTCAAAAATAGCAGATCTACAAGCTCACAGCTCGGCACTCGGTGCCGCGCTGTGAGCTTGTATATCTGCTATTTTTCAATAGCTAAAGTTACTAGGGCCCCTCCACCTTGGGCCCTAGTAACTCAGTCCCACTTTCCTACCCCTTGTGACGCCCCTGCTGCATGTTTTCCCCTAGGTTACCTACCCGGGGAGAACATGCAAACTCCACACAGAAAGTCCCTTTCGCCAACCCCACCTAGGGTATGGGAATGGGTATGGGAATCAAACCCGGGACCTTCTAGCTGTGATGCGACAGCACTACCGACTGCACCACCATGCCCCCAACAATGATGTCTTAGTTCCAGTCAGCCACAGTATCGACACTGATGTTCAGTGCTGTTGCTGTGCAGCTTTTGACACCATGAACCAGTCCAGTCTCCTTATCAAGCTTCAGCAACGGGTGGCGTTAACTGGGACTGTCCTTGACTTGACTTGCCTCCCCCTTTTCAGACAAGGGTGTTACTGTGGATATTGGCGTAATCACCGGTATTGTGGTGTACCAGGGTTCAATCTGGACATTAAATTCTGCTTCATTGCTGGATATCAAAGAAATGAAGGAGAACTGTGGAAAAGACTAGTTCAAGTGTTTTTGGCCACATTGATTTAGACATAACAGTGGTCAGAATTAGATTCCCAATTTAGGTATCGTGTTTCTTGTAGACCAAGCAGGTTTGGTTGTATATCGCGGTGTCTAGCTGTAAGCAGGTTTGGGTGTATATCGCGGTGTCTAGCTGTAAGCAGGTTTGGGTGTATATCGCGGTGTCTAGCTGTAAGCAGGTTTGGTAGTATATTGCGGTGTCTAGCTGTAAGCAGGTTTGGTTGTATATCGCGGTGTCAAGCTGTAAGCAGGTTTGGTAGTATATCGCGGTGTCTAGCTGTAAGCAGGTTTGGTTGTAGATCATGGTGTCTAGCTGTAAGCAGGGTTGGTAGTACTGTATATTGCGGTGTCTAACTGTAAGCAGGTTTGGTTGTAGATCATGGTGTCTAGCTGTAAGCAGGTTTGGTTGTAGATCATGGTGTCTAGCCGGAGGGGCAGTGAACTGGTCTGTGTGAAAAGCCTCTGACTGAAACCCAATCGCTCCTCCGTACACCAGGAGGTAAGCTGCTGGCCGCTGTGTTTGTCTGCTGCTGTGGTGTGTGCTCTGGGTGTGTGATGTCAGCACACACACACACACACACACAGAGTGCACGCACGCACGCGCGCACGCACGCACGCACGCACGCACGCACGCACGCACGCACGCACACACACACACACACACACACACACACACACACACACACACACACACACACACACACACACACACACACACACACTTGTACTTGTGAGGACCTCAACATTTTATTGAAAATAGCTGAAATAAATATCTCACTCGTGAGCTTGTAGAGCTCACAAGTTCCAACTAAAGTATAAACTCCAACCCCTAAACATAACCTCTAAATGTCTAACCCCAACCTGAATCTTTTCCTAATTATAAGCGTAACCTGCAAGCCTTTTTCGAAGTACAGACGCACACACACACACACACACACACACACACACACACACACACACACACACACACACACACACACACACACACACACACACACACACACACACACACACACACACACACACACACACAGAGAGAGTGAGAGAGACGGAGCCAAGCTGCAGTTAGTCCAGACAAAGTGCTGATGGGGCTGTTCCCTTATGTAGGTCTCTGGACTGGGATTGGCCTGACGGCATTGCTCTGTCGCAATGGCAATAATCACACTTGGAAGTAGGTCAGTGCCTGAGACATTCAATCTATGAATCTAGATTTTTCAGTCAGTCCCAAGTTGTTTCAGGTGTGTGTGTGTGTGTGTGTGTGTGTGTGTGTGTGTGTGTGTGTGTGTGTGTGTGTGTGTGTGTGTGTGTGTGTGTGTGTGTGTGTGTGTGTGTGTGTGTGTGTGTGCGCGCGCCTGTCTGTCTGTCTGTCTGTCTGTCTGTCTGTCTGTCTGTCTGTCTGTCTGTCTGTCTGTCTGTCTGTCTGTCTGTCTGTCTGTCTGTCTGTCTGTCTGTCTGTCTGTCTGTCTGTCTGTCTGTGTGCGCGTGCGCGTGCGTGCGTGCGTGCGTGCGTGCGTGTGTACACAGTATATGCGTGTGTGGAGAGTGAAGTAGAATCAAGCAACTTTGTTGGTGTGTTGGTCTTTTTTATTCAACCCTCAAGTGTACAGTACTTGGACCAGATGTCCTGAGTCTCAGGTTTGGGGTTATGGTTTGAATTAGAGTAAGCCTGGTTAGGAGTGAAATGCAATCGAAGAGGTCTTAACAAGTAACACACACACACACACCATACTTGTTAAGACCTCTTCGGTTACACATCTCCATTCAGAAGATTGACTTCCATTATTCTAAATGGAGGTGTCACCTAAACCTAACCTAAACCCTAACCTTAACCTCAGTGGGGGTATTTCTGAATGGGGATGTTTCTAAGTGGGGGTGTTTCTGAATGCAGGTCTGCCCCTGTGTGGGTTTGTGTGTGTGTACTTCAGGAAGAGAAAAGAGGAGCACTCGTCAAAAAAGTAGTTCAAAAATATATTCATCTTGGGTGCACGGCTCGGGCAAACAATGAACTTAGAACAAGCTTGACACCAGCACTCACTTTAGAATGATTTCTTCTTGTTTTATTGAAGGTTTTTTCCCCCCAGCAGCTGCAAACAAATGGACGTTTCGGCCCAACAGGCCTTCCTCAGCGTGTAACCCTGAGGAAACGTCCATTTGTTTTGCGGCTGCTGCATGGGGGTAAAACCTTCAATCAAACAAGAATTTATTCTAAAGTGAGTGCCGGCATCCTTGTTGTGACCGAAGGTCGCATTTACCCTGGAAAACCTTGTCACTTGAGTGACGATGTAGCAACTCATAATGTAATAACGGCTCATAATGTAATAAGGGCTCATAATGTAATAAGAAACATGTAATAAAAACTCATAATGTAATAATCAGCTCATAATGTAATAAAAAAGCGAGCGCATAACGTAATAATGGATTTTTCAATAATGTAATAATGTAATAATGTGTTACATTAAGAACCTCCACATAGGAGGCTCATAATGTAATAAAACTTCATAATGTAATAATGTATTTTTATTACATTATGAGCTGATTATTACATTATGAGCTTTTATTACATTTTAATTATTACATTATGCGCTTGTTTTTTATTACATTATGAGCTGATTATTACATTATGAGTTTTTATTACATGTTTTTATTACATTATGAGCCCTTATTACATTATGAGTTGCTACACACCCTGCCAACTTTGTTGATGAAGAATGGAGCAACTATCTGCTAAACATGCAGCAAATTAATACATACTGTATGGGGATCATTTAGCTGTACAAAGAGCATCCACAATGTTCAACATACAGTTCGTGATTGTATCGACACTGGTTGTTGATGCAACATCGATAATATCCCCTTGTGGTCAGTATGACGACAGTCTGCCATTGCTAGTTCTGGGCCACTTTGCCGAAGGTCATGGGGACCATTATGTAAGCCCTGATGGACCAGTCACACACTTCATTCAAAGAGTCCAGGAAGCAGAGGAGAGCGCACGATCTGTTCCTCACTCTGGCCCTAAGTCTAGCCCTCACTCTGGCCCTGACTCGGTACCTCACTCTGGCCCTGACTCGGTCCCTCACTCTGGCCCAGGGCCGGATTTATAATAGGGCTTGACGTGCTGAAGCACAGGGCAACAACAACCACAGGGGGGCACCAGAGGATCAACTGTAAACAAAAGATATTCACATGAGCTAAGCTAAGCTAAGCTAACGTTGCTGTCTGTAATGACTGGTTAGACTTAAGGGTTTTGAAGAAACGTTAGGTGGATACTAGTATGCACAACTTTAAAAGAACTGGTGCACTTTTGTGTTGGAGCGCCTCAGTGCGGCTGCAGAGGTAAGGTGCTATCTATCCCTGATTGATTGATTGATTGATTGAAAACTTTATTAGAAGTTTGCATAGGAAAAGTGACAGTACAGTTCACTGGTACAAGGTCACAAGGTACAAGGTCAACTAAAGGGAGATCCTAGTAAGTTTTTCGGCTTATTTGCACAGGAAACCTTCATAAATCTCATATAACAACTGAGACCACACTATTAAGTAGGGTGACCAGACGTCCCGGTTTGGCCGGGACTGTTCGTTTTCAAGCTGCTTGTCCCGGTGTCCCGACAAATATCTCTAAAACACTAATATGTCCTGCTTTTCAACATTCACTACAACATTGTGCCAATAATAGTATCTGTTTTCAGTGGTTGCATAGACATTTATTATGTTCTTTTCACAAAAACATGCTCACCTAACCAATCAGAAAACATGTACAAATTCATTGCGAGTGCGCATTGCTTTTAGGGTCCCGGTTTTAGGCTCTGTTGTTTCATACACCATCTTTGGGCATATTCTACACTATTGTTATTTATAATTTGAGCTTGACTGTGATACATGTATCATGTGATACAGACAGGTGGCTGGTATCTCCCTTAGAGATCGGGTGAGAAGTTCAGTCACCCGAGAGAGACTTGGAGTAGAACCGCTGCTCCTACATTTGGAAAGGAGTCAGCTTAGGTGGTTCGGGCATCTAGTACGGATGCCCCCCGAGCGCCTTCCTAGGAAGGTCCTCGATGCGCGTCCCACTGGGAGGAGACCCCGTGGCAGACCAAAGACCAGATGGCGGGATTATATCTCCAAACTGGCTTGGGAACGCCTCGGCGTTCCAACTTGGAGGTCTCAGTTGGAACTGTTACCCCGCGACCCGATTCCGGATAAGCGGTTGAAGATGGATGGATGTGATACATGTGGCTACCTGTTTGATTGATGTTTTTGTGGGATAGAGAAGCCAGGGCTTGTAGTTACTGGACTGTCGAAATTGTAGCTACCTGATACTGTATGCTGGTGGAGAAGGGGACAAAAAATCAAACCAAGTTTGAAGTGAGAGGCAACAAACTAGGTCCAAGCACAGGGCACCATGAAGGGTAAATCCTGCCCTGCTCTGGCCCTAAATCTGGCCCTCACTCCAACTCTGGCCCTGACCCGGTACCTCACTCTGGCCTTAAGTCTAGACAGATCGAAGTGGTGCGCTCTTGGAATCAAGTGTGTGACTGGTCCATCAAGGCTTACATAATGGTCCCCATGACCTTCGGCAAAGTGGCCCAGAACTAGCAATGGCAGACTGTCGTCATACTGACCACATGGGGATATTATCGATGTTGCATCAACACCCAGTGTCGATACAATCACAAACTGTATGTTGAATATTGTGGATGCTCTTTGTACAGCTAAATGATCCCCAAATGTATTAATTTGCTGCATGTTTAGCAGATAGTTGCTCCATTCTTCATCAACAAAGTTGGCAGGGTGTGTAGCAACTCATAATGTACGGTAATAAGGGTTCATAATGTAATAACAAAACAAGCGCCTAATGTAATAATTAAAATGTAATAAAAGCTCATAATGTAATAATCAGCTCATAATGTAATAAAAATACATTATTACATTATGAAGTTTTATTACATTATGAGCGTCCTATGTGGAGGTTCTTAATGTAACACATTATTACATTATTACATTACTGAAAAATCCATTATTACGTTATGCGCTCGCTTTTTTATTACATTATGAGCTGATTATTACATTATGAGTTTTTATTACATTTTTCTTATTACATTATGAGCCCTTATTACATTATGAGCCGTTATTACATTATGAGTTGCTACAGACCTTCTGTAATCTTTCTGTACAGGAAGTGATGTCAGTGTGATGTCAGTGTGATGTCAGCGAGTTGTGACACACTTAATAAAGACAAAAAAAAAGAAAGAAGGATACACAAGACTAAGAAAGACAAAAAAAGAGAAGAATAAAAAAGAAAAAAAGGAGGAGGAGGATAAAGATACCAAAAAGAGAGAGAAGAAAGGGTGGATGAGGTACAATGTACAGTCGGCAGTCTCAGAAAAGAAAATGTAACAAGGAGGTGGCAACGGGGCGGACAGATACAGTTATTAGGCCTGGATCCGACTTTAAGTCAACGCACAGGATTCCAGAAGTGTAGCGCTTATTCGCTCTTGTATCAAGAGTACTCGAAACGTTCTTAGAATTTAACATATTTTCTAAAGTAAATATGGGGGCAACGTTTCGTTGTCAAGCTCAACGTTGGGCATTTGGACCTATACATGGAGAAATGGAGAAAACCTGTTTGGCCTAAACATGGAGATGTGGAGAACACTATATATGGAGATAGTCAAGTCCATCATGTCATATGGGACTACCGTCATAGACAGTAGCCATTGTTAGGCCGGAGTCAATGGCTGTCTGTCTGACTGTCTGTACAGGAAGTGATGTCACATGACATACTTTTTATGCCCATATATGAGTCATTCTGTACCACATCTCCATGTTTAGGCAAACTCCACACAGAAAGGCCCTATCGCCAACCCCAACTAGGGTGTGGGCGATAGGGCCTTTATGTGTTGAGTTTGCATGTTCTCCCCGTGTCTCCTAGGGTTGATACCCTCACAAAAACATGAACAAACTCCCCCCAGAATGACAACAACTAGAATCGTCAGAGAAACGCTGTGGTTGGCCAGATGGTCAAGAATTGGCGCGACCTCGCCCTTTAGGGCGAGGTCGCATGTCCCCCTGAGGTTGCATGTCACCCTCAGGTGTCTTACTAGTCCTAAGTTCTGTGTGTGTGTGTATTGATGGAACGGTAGCTTCACATTGCAGCGCACCGTTCTCGAGGACGCTCTCAAAGCTCTCAAAGCCTCGCAGCGCGAGGCGTTGAGAGCTTGTAGATCTGCTATTTTTGGCTAAAGTTCTCCTCAGAATAGGGATGTGAGGGTTAAAGTTGTTAATTTAAAATAATTACAAAGATTTGGCGGATCCCCCGCCTTAAGGAACCGGAATCGCTAAAATCCTAAAGGATCCCAACGCTAACGCTGTGTGTGTGTGTGTGTGTGTGTGTGTGTGTGTGTGTGTGTGTGTGTGTGTGTGTGTGTGTGTGTGTGTGTGTGTGTGTGTGTGTGTGTGTGTGTGTGTGTGTGTGTGTGTGTGTGTGTGTGTCAGTTGGAGCTGCAGGCAGGTGGTCAGGAGGTGGTTGTGTACGACCAGAGCTCCACGGATCCTGCTGCCCTGTCGTCTGAGGCCTTCCTCAGTGTCCTGCTGGCCAAGCTGGAGGTCAGCTTCCCATCCGTCCACCTGCTGTCTGGTAAGCCCTCCCCTCCCCCTTTAACTCATTTGGTGCAAGTCCCGATAGTCACGAGAATTTCCCTATGTCTTTCACTGCCTTTCTTCTCTTACCTTTTAACGTGGTCGCGAGAATATCCGCGTTACGTTGTCCACAGCTTCAAAATAAATAAATAAAAAGATTGAAAATCCGACCATTCGTTCAAGAACTAGCTCTCGTGTTGTATAAACAGTGAGTGAATGGAACGATCCCATGGCCTGGACGGATGGCTGCTTCCGGTTGCGGGTTGCCATGGTAATGGTGCAGCGATCAAATGGGTCCTGAAGAAACCGTTCCAAGAGGTTTAGTTCCGCTTTTCGATTAAAATGTATTTTTAATTAAAGCTTATTAAATTCTCTGGATTATCGGGCCTGGCAGGGAGCTACATAGAAAGGGTTGCTTTTGGCAGGACTGTGTAACAAAGAAAAAAGAAAAGAAAAAAAAAAACACAGGGGAAATTTAGAGTAATCTTTGCAACTCTCCTCTTCTGGGGGTCTCTGGCAGGACATATTTCCAGATAGGGGTCTGCGGCCGAATGCATATCAATTTGGGGGACGTTGGCATGAAAAAGTTTGATAACTACTGATTTAGAAGGCATTTGTAGAATCGGCCTCAGGTTTTAATGGGTTAAGGGCCGTGTCCACAGAGAATGCCTTTTGGTGTTTTTGGATATCATGTCCATACAGTAGCATTCACACACAGTGTGACGTCTGCACGGTTCTAACCTGTTAACCGTTGAGGTGCTCACTGCTCACACGCAGTTCATTAGTACAATAAGCTATTTGAAATAACGTAAACATGGACTTCTGAACTCAACTCGGGTTTGTAAATGATCATGTTGTCACATTATACAATCAGGAGGATCAAATGCCCGGGCGCTTCTTTCCAAAAGTTGAACTGTTGAGGTTTCGCACATCATAACGTTTTCACATCCTATACGGACGAGCGAGTATAGCTTCAGCTTTACACGCTTTAGGAAGAAACTAGTATTTTCCCACCTTGCCTCCCTCTATTCACACAGACGCTTTAGGAAAGCTGAGAGGCTCTTATGGGATTTGAACCAGGGACAGTAGGGCTGCATGTGATTCCAGAGATGGTGGACTCGACACATGGCATTATCACTTTCAGCAGTGTTTTTTTGTTTTGTATTGTATTCTTTTAACCACATTTCCAAAAATGTATAGTTTTGTCCTGACGAAGATGGAATTAAGGATCGAAATGTTTATCAAATATTAATAAATATTCTTCCTGCATTTCTCGCTCAAAAGCATTAGTTAGTAGCTACAATGGCTGCCTTTTTGAAAAACAAAGCACTGAGGTATATTACCAAGCCTTGTAATATACGCATTTACACTTATATCAAGTAGTAAGGTGGGGCAAAAAAATAATCCATCTGGGAAATGTTTTATTACATCCTGGGTTGAAGTTTATTGTATTGAAATGTATTTCTTAACTCATCTGGTGCCGATCCCGAACTAGTTCGGCTTTATTTCAATCCAATACAATCTTTTTTTTATTAATTCACTTACCCCGAGCTGCTTGTAGAGTCGTGGGTGGTCCTGGCTCGCTAGCCGCTAGCCAGCTAGCCGTTCTACTCTGTCCGACGATATATTCCATTAAAAATGGTTTAAAATACATTTTTGAGCTCCCCAATGTTCACCCGATGTTCGGCGCCGCTTCCGATGAGTACACGAGTGTGCCGATCCCGAAGTAGTTCGGCTTTATCTATACTATAATTTTGCGAATGTCTGAGTGAGTGTCTGTCTGTCTGTCTGAAACAGCGTTTCTCCTCAGTGGCTGGAGCAATTGATCTGAAATCGCATCACCATTAGCATATGAACACACCTGACATAACTGTGAAGCCCGTTTGTCACTTTCACAAATCGTATGCTGTATATTAGCATTTTTATGGTGTATCTACTATCTATTCTGCATCTAGCATGAGGCACATCTATTCTGCATCTAGCATGAGGCAAAATGTTTAACCAGCTCTGTGTGTGTGTGTGTGTGTGTGTGTGTGTGTGTGTGTGTGTGTGTGTGTGTGTGTGTGTGTGTGTGTGTGTGTGTGTGTGTGTGTGCAGGCAGGCAGGCAGGCAGGCAGGCGGGTGGGCGGGCGGGCGGGCTGGGGGGGGACAGTATCTCTGTAGCCATTAAACGAAACGGGTTTCTTACATTGATGCTCCTACATCATGCAAGCACCAGTTAAAGTTACTTTCCATCCCTCATATACTGTGTGCACAGTGCACATCCCATAACCCACACACTGCACATCATTTTGGAGCTCATATCTTTGAACGGGTAAGGGCTAGTTTAATTAAATGAATAAAATGATAAGAGGCCTTCTGAAGCCTGGCTTGATTTTTGTAGCTACTAGCCGAAAGCTAACAACGTCCCGGCCGGCCGTAATTTGCGAACGCAATCGCCAATCTCCGCCTAATCCAATGAAAGACCGCATCTTTAAAGGCTTATATCTCTTTTTTGTGTTTTAGGAAAGCGGCGCGAGGTTTATTTACGGCGAAATCGCCCAAAAATGATCTTTTAGATGACAAAATGGGAATAGCCATTCTGTTAGCATCTTCATCCGGGACATTTCCATGCCGTGCATGAACGTGAGGACGTCAGGTCCTGGAAGCTGAAGTCCTGGAAGCTAAAGCGCTCGCCTATGAGAGATGCGCTGGCATTCTTTGGCCCCTAGAGGGCGCTGGCGCTCAAAGAGTTAAAAGAAAATAATAATAATAATAATTTTTGGTTTACATGGCCCTGTTACCTGTATGCTTGTACAGTGTACCTGCAGGCCCTGTGACTTCTCTGTCTTATCGGCTCTCCTAAACTAGGCTGGTGACATACATTGCATTCAGCAGCCTAATCCGGTTTTCACAATGGCACGCACGCTGCCCCATTCACGACTGGCCTACCAGAGCATTCTCCGCATACTGACATCTTCAGTCAGTCAGTATGTGGTGACGAAAGAGCATTTTGAATGCCAGGCCATTCAGCTCTTAACATGGTGTTTACTTTTCTTTTTTTTCAGATGGATTTCTGTCGAGCAAGAATGTATAAAATGAGTATGACTAACAGACACAACCTGTTTTGACATTTTTGTACATTTTCCATTAGAGGGAGAGAGAAAGAGAAAGAGAGAAGAGACGAAAACACAAAATATGACCTCTGCGTTGCGCACGTTTCCCATCTGATCCAGAGATCGATCGATGAGACACCTTTTTCGTTCACACACGCGCATGCATGCGCGTGCCGTGCACGCACACACACTCAAGCTCATAAGCGAACTTGTGTTCTTTTCTTGAAACTCGGAGCAAACCGGCAAAGAACGGCACATGGCAGTTTGCAGACTTTATCTGGTCTCTAATAGGGCTGTCACGATTATTTTTACATTTTACATGACAATTAATTGTCACTGAAATAATTCAAAAATACTTAAGTTAGGTGACACTGTATATCGATGAGTTGATACAAAATGATGTATGCGATAGAAATACAGAGAAAATAACGTCTACATGCTTCTTCAATTATGTCAGATGATTCACTGTTCCCTAACAATCATCAACAGCACTATAACATCCTCGTCAAGGACAGAGTTCCTCTTTTTCGTCTACGGCCGAGCCGCGCACAACTTCCCCCTGGCCTTTCCCCGGATAATAAATGGCATCTGTTTAATGGTTGCGTATCTGGAGAGGGAAATAACGCCTTCCTCAATTTGTATGTGAGACACAAAATGCCTATTGTGTAACCAGTTTAAACCACCGTGACCCAGTGAGTGAGCGCAAAATAGCATGATTTTTAGGAACCCCCAAAAGGCCTATTGATTTTTCTTTCTTTTTTTGTTATGTGAGAGAGAGACACAGAGAGAGAGAGAGCGAGAGAGAGAGAGAGAGAGAGAGAGAGGGGGCGGTGGAGTGGTGGCTGTGAGATTACATCATTGGTTACATAAGTGAACCCTCAGTGGAAAGTAGGGAGGACTGGTGCACACTCTGTCTGCAAGCTCTCTGCTTCATAAACAATACGGTGAAACGTCACTGCATTGGGCCCCCAAACACTGTGTTGTTCATCTGATTGAAGCAGTTCATCAGGCTATATGCACAGCAGCCATTTTGGAGAGAAGTTGGGTTTCTTCCCACTTCCTTCACAGGTGTTAATAATGATACTAATGAAGGCTCTGTTCCATTCTGGTCAAACAGAACCAGGGAGCTGATATTGAGCATGTTGGCTCACTGGAAACACCAGTGGGTCCCAAAGTGTGGTCCAGGATAACTTGGGGGTTCCAAATTACCCCTTAAAAGGTGTGTAACTCTGAGAGCATACAAATGGACCCGTATTGTGAAAATAGCCGATCTACATGCTCACAACGCCTCGTGCTGCGAGGCGTTGTGAGCATGTAGATCTGCTATTTTCACAATAGAACCGTGTTATACAAAATGTAATGGCTCAACTCTCAGTGCTCGTCAGGGTGGGGTGTCCCCAGTTATAATATGATTATTTTGGGGGTCACGGCCTGAAAAGGTTGAGAACCGCTGATCTATTGAAGAATTTTGATTCCACTGTGTGTTCATCTATTGAAGAAGTTTTAGGATGGAAGCAGGGCTTTGACATTCATGGTAGAATGGAACACTGTTTACATTTTTTGACTAACCAAATGGATATTTGTAGACCGGCATGCCGATGATGTAGTGGGGATTTGATTTTTCGTGGACATACAGTACGAGGTTTCCTTAATCTTAACGCTTTCAATGCCACCTTTTCACCACTAGAGGGCGCCCAATGGCCATAGAAAACACCATCCACAAGCGTTGTAACAGCACAAGCCGTGCGCAGCCATGACAAGCCTGAACACTTTCCTTTGTGTCATCAACAGGGACAGGATGAAGTTAGCTTGAAGTTAGCTATTGGCTACCAAGCATTTTAGAAGCCCTATTTTCGGCGATTTAGCCATGATTAAACCTTGCACACCTCATGGATATGCATGGAACAGAGAAAATGAGCTCTAAAGATCCTGGATTGCATTGGAGTGGATGGTAAATATCGGCGGCGCGACGCTCTCGCGGGCCGTGTAAACAGGCCCGTTTACAAAAAACATTTTTTTTTTAAAGCCGAACTAGTTCGGGATAGGCACCCAGGACGGTCCAAATGATCCCGAACTAGTTCGGGATAGGCACTAAAGCAGTTAACCACCACTTGAAACCTTGTACCTCTGTTCTATTCCGTGAAAACAGGCAAACATACTTTTGCAGGGGAATCTTTGTGTAGAGGGGAAATAGGAGGAGTTAAAGGTTTAAGTGGTTAAACTGCATTGACGCCATCCATCCATCCATCCATTATTTTGTGCTATGATAGCGGCTATGTAATTATTCTGAATCAAAATGTATTAACAAACCTTTCTAGACCAGATGCCACACTCTCAGACATCACCAGCAATGATTAGGAATTCATGTAATTTTTAAGTTGCATGATACTGCACTATATTGAATGCAGTACATGTGACTTTACTTACATCATTACGTGATACTCAATTGAACATGTACATTTCATATCCCTTCTTTTACATCTAATTCTTTCTTACTTTTTTAATCCATTAACCCTTCTTGTGCCCATCCTGAACAAGTTCGGCTTTTTTTCCAATACAATACAATGTTTTTTTTGCTATTTTACTTACCCTGAGCTGCTTGTAGAGATGTGGGTGGTCCTGGCTCGTCCTACGCTTTCCAACGACAGAGTCTAGATGGTCCAACGATTTATTCCATTGAAAATGGTTTAGAATAAAGTTTAGAGCCCCCCCCAAAAAACTCAATCTATACTGTCGGCGGCGCGACGTATTCCGGGGTGCCGATCCCGATCTAGTCTGGCTTTTTTAATAAAATGAATTAATTAATCGGAGGCCTCAACGAAGCCCCGGTCTAATTTTGGAACCAGGCCGTCTACCGCGCTCTCTTTCCACCGGCCCGTAATCGGGTAACGCCGCTGCACCGCGCCGCCTAATCCAATACATTCTCAGATCTTTAGAGACCTTTTTCTCTGAACTGTGTTCCCAAGGCAGCGACAACGTTTTTTTTGCTGCTAAATAGCCTCAGATCGGGCTTATAAAAAAAAAAAGAGCCGATAGCTAACTCTTAGCTCTCCTCCTCCGGTCCACGGTCATAACACTGCATGCAGTGAAATCCCAATCCACTTCTGCCAGGGTACCCGGATGATACTATGAAGCCTTATGTAGAAATGTCTGGCACTCTAGCGGCCTCTTGGGGCCTTGGCACGAAGTGAGTAAAAAGCGGAAAAGCAATTGTGTCATGTTTAACCCCTTTAACCATTAAAATAGCAGATACTGTATCTGCTAGTTTTTTTTTAAAACCTTAAGAAACCGTAAAAAGAAGGAAAAAAAAACATTTAAAATGTTTAACTCAAAGCTTTACTTCCGAGGTTCCCTGGAACAAAATGTTTTGACTTTTGAGATGGGGGTCTGAGACCAAATACATATCATTTTGGGGGTCCTTGACATGAACATGTTTGAGAACCACTGATATAGCAAATATATTTGAGCCTTAATATAGTAAAAACTGGCTATCAAGTGTGTATTAACCTGTCAAATGACAATTACATGTTAATGAGCGTTCAATAAATATGATAACTTCTCACAGCAGATCAAACATACAGGTAATCTGGAAGTATTGGCTGTGAAAGCAAACGACTATGTCCATGATCTATTAAAATATCAGTTTTTGTACAATATTGGAAAACGTAAGAATGTATGTCATGTTTGGCCTACAATAAACAATAAACAATAAATTAAAAACAATGTGAAGAAAAGGGGCTAAAGGGCCACATGTGGGTTGCAGACCCCTGTGCTCAGGGACGTGCTGGCCATTGGGAAAAGCGGGACAACTCCCGAATGGCCGGTTCATTCCAGGCCGGCCATTAGGAATAAATTAAAAATAAAATGTCGGCCTTCGTTCCATTTTGGGGGCTGGGTGGCCAACAAAGTAAATCGTCACTGTCGGGCAGAAACCTCGTATCTCCAAGTTTCAAATGTGTACATTTTTTTCGCAAAGCAAAGCCCTGCTTCATCATACAAGGCCGTCGCACAAAAGTAGTGAAAACAGCAGATCTACAAGCACACAACGCCTCGCGGTGCGAGGCGTTGTGTGCTTGTAGATCGGCTGTTTTCAGTAGTTTAAATCATTTTTTAAATGATAAATACAAAACAAACGGCTTTGGACATACAAGGTTTCCACCCGACAACGACGAAATATAACTCATGTAATTGGCCCACTGGCTTGTCAGTGTCACTTGTCATGATCTGAAATGGCAAATCTTTGAGTAGCAGCAGCGCTATAGAGAGAGATCTCTCTCTATAGCGCGCAATGAGGGCCTCTCCAACTCTTTTTTCCCGGGCTGAATCAGGGGCCCAGCACGTCCCTACCTGTGCTAGGCTAAAGCCATGTGTGCTTTGCCATTGCAGGTGGCTTTGCAGAGTTCTCGCGGCTTTTCCCTGGCCTGTGTGAGGGAAAGTCTACGCTGGTGCCCTCCTGCATCTCCCAGCCCTGTGTGCCCGTCGCCACCGTGGGACCCACCCGCATCCTGCCCCACCTCTACCTGGGCTGCCAGAGAGACGTGCTCAACAAGGTCAGCCTGCTAGCCTAGTTCCAGACCCTGAATCGCTAGCCACACCCCTTTGAATTTTTATTTTGGCGATTCAGGGGTCTAGAATTCCTCTCACAGCTAATTGAAGAGGCCTTCCTCGTTCGAAAATCCGTACGGCGAATCAGCGTCGTGAATCAGCATCTTGTGATCAGCGTGGGTGGGGGTTTCCCAGAACTCATGTGCGTTTCCAAGTAAACCAGCGCCGCCGCCGTACCATACCGTGCATCGCGTCGCGGTAAAATGCGGTAAATTGTGGTAAAATACGATGGTATCGATCTCGCTATGAAACACCAGTAGCAGGCATGTTATGTTGTGTTTGATTACTAGTTCATAGTGCTCCTATTCTGCCTGTTTCTTTGGTTAGCAAGTAGCACTAGCAAGCAACAGGCTAGCCACTAGCCAGCCACACATAACAACACTACGTCATGTGTTGGTCAGACGGTGAACCAATCGCAGAAGACTGCCTCTTTGGCAACGCCCATCCCAGCAATCGCCCTGGGTGGGAGCGACCTCAGACTGCATAATGAAGTGAAACCAAATGTCAATGTCAGGCTATCAGCCTGCCCCTCCAAACCACACACAGATTCAGGAAATTGAAACATAAAGTTCCAATGGATCCAGTCAATCAATGTAGTTATTATTTAGTCACAAACTATTGTTAATACTTTTCATTGGATCAATATTTATAAAACACACAGACGTACATAACCACTTTCACTTTAATTTATTTTTTTTCAAATATACGTTTACGGAGAAAGAAAATTTAAAACACTGAATTATGGGGACTGAGTGACTAGGGCCCAAGGTGGAGGGGCCTTAATTATTTTATACTTTAGCTATTGAAAAATAGCAGATATACAAGCAGCGAGCTTGTAGATCTTTTTTTTTTTTTTAAGTCGTAAACATGTGTGTAAATCTTTGAATACAGGTATATGTATTTTTTAAGAGGAAATTTTGAACTCAAATTTTGCTTCTGGGGGGGTCCCTGGAACTAAATATTTTGAGATGGAGGTCCGTGGCCAAATACATTAATCATTTAGGGGGTCCTTCACATGAAAAAGGTTTGAGCACCACTGACATAGAAACATAGATTTTTCAAAAAAAAAAAAGAAAAAAAAAACATTGAAATATCAGACACATTTTCATGATTTCTCAAAAATAGCAGATCTACAAACTCGCAGCGCGGCACTCGGTGCCGCACTGTGAGCTTGTATATCTGCTATTTTTCATTAGTTAAAGCACACAATAATGCGTAATAATGCGTTCATGGTAGGGATGGACATCGGAATCGGCCAATAACAAAAATCGGCAGGTATGATATCAAACCGGCCGAATCGGTGACCGGCAGGTCACTGACATAAATACCGGTTTTATGCCAGTTGTGTCTATGGCACTGCACAGCATGATGCTCTGGTACTGTGACTAAAGTAAACATTAGCAAGTAGCAGCCAGTCTACTTAGTGGCAGCCTACAGAATACAGATGGTGCTGATTACCTTTGCAATGTAAGGATAGATTCCATAATCCTGTGTCAATGTCGTCTCCAAAAAGAAGGGGGGAAAAAAAGCATGCGTCACCTGCTTTCCTCCTGCCTAGTCCAGATGGTCATATTAGACTGGATATTTTCTGTGATTTTGGATATTGTACTATTGTGATTGATTTGGCATTATTGTTATTCTAGCTTATTGGTACTCAAATTGAAGTATGTCTTGTAGGCCTACTTGGCTTGAAAAAAGGGTATTAGAGCAACCCTATTTTCTAGTTCTTAGCTAAAGAAATCGGTATCGGAAAAATCAGTTTTGGCAGGTCAGACCTTCATAAAACCGGTGGATCGGTATCGGCCAAGAATTTTGCAATCGGTCCATTTCTCAATTACAACCTTCTAGTAAGGGGATTTTATAAGATATTTGACCAATCTGCGAAGTAAATCGTTACCAAGAAATTTCTTCACCAATGTGTTTCTAAAGGTGTGTAATAATATGTACTAAAAGGTTGAAATTCAACTCCCGGGGGAAACTGATTTGTGTTTGTGTACTATACAGGAAAAGAATACAAAAAATAAATGTGCTTTAAGTAGCATGTGAGGGGTCAAACTACGGGTTTTTCATGATGCTGAATCCATTGCAAGCATTTGTTTTGCATGAAAAATATTCCTTGGGCTAAAAACGGATCCACAGAAGTGATGAATCATCACTTTTCACCGTTTTGTAGGGGCCATTTGTAGCCCACAGATATTTATTTTTTGTATTTGTTTCCTGTATAGTAAAGTTAATGGGACACAAACACAAATCTTTTTTTTATGAGGTTTCCCCCAGGAGTTGAATTTCAACCTTTTAGTACATATTATTACACACCTTTACACACATTGGCGAAGAAATATCTTGGTAACGATTTAGTTAGCAGATTTTCTCATGTTCCCCTTACTATTCTCTCCCCAATGCAGGAGCTGATGCAGCAGAACGACATCGCCTACGTCCTGAACGCCAGCAACACCTGCCCCAAGCCCGACTTCATCCCCGACTCACACTTCCTGCGCGTTCCCGTCAACGACAGCTTCTGTGAGAAGATCCTGCCGTGGCTGGACAAATCAGTGGAGTTCATAGGTCAGCAGAGCAAACCTTCACCTTCAGTCTTTTGACCGAGAGAACAAAAACTAAAGAGTCACCATTGTGAATTTGGTTCCATTTGTACCCTCTCAGAGTAAAGCTGGTTGCTGCACACTGCACTGTGGTCTTTCGTTGCGTTTTGGAAAATCCGAAATCCGGAGGCCAGGGAGAGAGAGAGAAAAGAGAGAGAAAAGAGAGAGAGAGAGAGCGCAAGGGACAGTGGCAACAGCTGCAAAAATCGGAAAAGATCAACCCTGGTCCGAAAATAAATACGAAACTGGCGGCAGTGTGCAAACGTGATTGACATAACGTGAGGTTGATTTTTGAGCGGTGCTAACCGCTCCTATAGACTGCTTTTTTACCAAAACTATGATGTCACAAATGATGATGACATGAGTTCGCTAGACCAATGAAACACTTCGATTCTGTTGATCTGTCCATGATGTCATAGTCACAGAGGCACTCGATTGGTTCACCCTGATTTAGAACGCGTTTAGGCCAGCGTAAAATACGTCATAACGCGTTTAGGCCGCGTAAAATACGTCATAGCGCGTTTAGGCCGCGTAAAATACGTCATAAAAAATTATTGAGCGGTGCTAACCTTGAATTTCAAAATTATATTAGATGAATATCACTTATAAGCGATAAAATAACCACACTTTTAGACAGACTGTGGAAAATCTTACAGGTTATAAATGATAGGCAGCTAATACAAGTTTAAAATACAAATGAACAGACTTTGAAAAACTAAAATATTCATCTTCTGGCCTCTTCTCGCCTCTCTGGAGGCCTCTCTGGAGGTAAATAAGGTCACTTATCATTACACTATGACACTCTTACAAGCTACAATCCGTAGCTTGGTCAACTAACTGATGAGAAATGACAATAAAGACTTATATAGTCTGAGCAGACCTCTAGACTGACATCATACTCAACAAAAAGAATATTGCCATGCATGCCCATCAACACTGATTTGCGCAGGAATTAGTTTGCACCGCTCCCTTCGCACGGGTGCGATTTTTTTATTTCCGCGATCCGAAATTCACTCCGTCGATATTCGGCCCGAAAAATGCAGCAGTGTGCAAAGCCGTTAACACTGGAGGGGTCACTGTCTGTGTACATTGTATCTGTTGTAGCCAAAGTGCCAGCTAACAGAGTAATCCCATAGCGTATATAAATAGAGAGCGGATAGCCCCCAGCAATTCATTTCAATGCAAGTGCTCAGTGGCGTTTTGAAGCATGGGGAAGTAGATGAATTCCGGTGCATTGTGGGTGAATCCAGGTGCATTGTGGGGGAAATTGGCAACTGTGTAGTTGCCAAAATGTTTGGCGTCGAGACGTAATTACGTCATTGAACCCCATAGCAGACCCCAGCAGCGCGCTCTTTTGCTCGTGCATCTATTTTTCACCCCGCCTGCAGTTCCAGCTTTGGCCAGTAGCTTCAATATGTACAAGCCGTTCTGGGGGCTTGAGTAATCCCCTGAATCGTTGTTGGTGTCCACAAACCATTCAATTCACGGATGGCATTGTAACATTACCGGGCGGGGAGGTCATGCTCACAGACATTAACACAACGGCCGCCAAGGTTTCTAACATTTCTAGCTGTTGCTGGTGCCGCCGTTCACTTACGCTTTATTTCGAAGAGCCTCGGGAAGCTTCGTGCGTGTGCACGTGAGTGTCCACTGACGATTGAGGAAGAAGATCTGTTTGTTTACAAACGCTCACAAAACTAAAATCCAAACCGGGGCCGACCATCGCGGTATAGTGTTGCCGTGGAAACAAGCAGATCTCTGCTTCCCTGGCGTTCTTTGCACCTTATTCAGAGATAAAGCCGTTTTTATGTTTCAGCATAGAATTGGAGTCAATGCAGCATAGACGCTCCATTTTGTTTCTGTGCGCGTCACGTTATGACATACAGTATGCACCAGGGTCTTTCACAGGGCACGCAGCATGCACGCAGCATGCACGTAACAATGTTAACCCTTGACTCGTCTCTGGACGAGACAACTGAGTTTTGGCACAGCGACCTCCAGTGGCCTTGTCTCGTTACTGAACGAGTTTGGCGTATGTTGTGTTAAGAAAAACACACGGTCGGTGCAAAGATAAAATTAAGAGTCCACTTACAGTACCTACAACTGATTTTATTAAATATGTTTTACACTTTTTATTTGTTCTGTAACTGTTTTTGTTTCTCACAGTTTGCTACTTAAGCTGATCTACAAAGATCACAAGTGCTTGTGTATATCTGTTGTTTATTTATTTTTTATTTTTTAATGTTCACATAATGAAATGGCGGAGAAACAGGGATGCTGCCAGGTTTGAAAGTAGTTTTTGAAAGTGTTTTCTTGCCGTGTTTTGTCAGAGAAAGCCAAAGCGTGCAACGCTCGTGTCTTGGTTCACTGTCTGGCTGGCATCTCCCGCTCTGCCACCATCGCCATCGCCTACATCATGAAGAGAATGGACATGTCCTTGGACGAGGCTTACAGGTGAGGCTCAATGCTGGCCGCACACAAAGACATCAAAAGGGGGAAAATGCAATCGTTTTACCATTGTTGTATATTTGATGTACAGTATGTACAAAAGAAGCTGCTACTCAGATTACTGTACCACTTTTATTTCTCTAAATGCTTCAAGTGAAAATCAATAAACAAAGTAAAAAAAAAGAATTCTAGAGCCACCATGAGGCCGATTTTTGCAAAACACATTTTTGGACACTGCTCCTACAGATTTTGCCCCAAAATAACTCAAAGCGGTACACAGTATCTCTAGTCTAAAGTCATGTCATCAACATGGATCTGTCCCATTTCCCATATTCTCTCTACGATTGGCTACGATTGCCTTCTAAAGTTTGTGTATGCAACCTGACGGTCGCTTATCTCCCGATTAGGGAGTCTTACTGGTATACCTTCTCATTTCCAGATTTCCAGAACTCTAAGGTATATTAATGACATAGTTCAATGTTAAAACTTTAAGACCTGAAAATACCTAAAACTGCAGTTTCTTTATCTGTGGTGCTCAAAGTTTTTAATGTCAAGGACCCCTAGAATTATATGTATTTGACTGTGGAACCCCATATCGAAATATTCTATTCCAGGGACCCCCAGAAGCAAAGATTTGAGTTAAAAATGTTTGCTTTAAAAGAATATATACCGGTATTCAAAGATTTGCACAAATGTTCACGTTTTATTTCCTCCAAAAATTGTAGATCTACAAGCTCAGGCAGTGAGGCAAAAGTTTGAAATAATGGTGATATTGATTTGAAGTCATATACAGGGCCAGTGGTACAGTCATTTCATTTTTAATTTATTTCTTTATTTCGAACATTTAAAATGAGTATAAAAAGACAAATAAAATAAAAGGAAGATAAAATAAAATACAAACTGCAACAAAATTATATTGAAAACATCCTTAAATTAAAGTTCATGTTCGAAAAAGGAGTAGGAAGAAGTTTGAAAAACGTATCAAGTCCTACCCCCATCATTAATTTTCTTAACTAACAATCATCATATTCATAATAAGGCTTCTGCCCCAGGGTTATTCACCCTGTATCGAACAAATAAAACAGCCTGAATCAATCAAGCCTAGCATATACTCTATAGATCTTTTTAGATCTCAACCAAATCTGCTGTATACATCTATTCTACCCTATATCTATTAATTGTACTGTAAGTGCGTGGCACAGGTCACATTCCTGTGGGCTGACATCCCCTTTTATCAGGAACAATCTCTCTCTCTCTATAGGTCGTAACAATGCAGACCGTCTCCCCTAATGAACCCGGGTACTTGCCCGACCTCTAATTAAACTTTCCCAGAGTGTCATTCCCAATTACAGATGGCATCGTGAGGGTCACTAATGATGGCCATAGAATGTGGACCGAATTCAGTTCATATTCTATAGCCGCTATGGCCTCTCCTCCTGTCTGACTTCCGTGTGTGTGTGTGTGTGTGTGTGTGTGTGTGTGTGTGTGTGTGTGTGTGTGTGTGTGTGTGTGTGTGTGTGTGTGTGTGTGTGTGTGTGTGTGTGTGTGTGTGTGTGTGTGTGTGTGTGTGTGTGTTTCCCTCTCCTCTCTCTGTAGGTTTGTGAAGGAGAAAAGGCCGACCATCTCCCCCAACTTCAACTTCCTGGGGCAGCTTCTGGATTTCGAGAAGAAGATCAAGAGTCCCCATCACGGTGCTGAGGCTAAACTCAAGTCCCTCCATCCGGAACAGAGCGGCGGCGAGGCCTCCGCTCCGCACGAGGGGCTGGACGACGCGCCGGAAGCCCCGGTGGGTCAGAACTCTGTCGGAACCCCCGACCCGGACCTGCTGGAGCCCCTCACCCTGCCTTGTATGCTGGCTGACGTCCCTGAAGAGAGGCTCCTGGCCCAGGCTCTCAGCGGGCTGCAGCTGGTGGAGGGAGCGGAGGACAACGCCAGGCTCAAACGTTCCTTCTCCCTGGACATCAAGTCGTATGGAGAGCCGGGCGTCAGCGCCCCCTACCGAGCCTTCGTCCCTCATGGCGGAGCGGGGGACGCCTCCGAGTATTTCAAGCCGTCCACTTTCAAGGAACCGGCCAGCAAGCCCTGCCAGTTCTCCCCGGTGGAGGAGGTTTCCGAGCAGTCGACCCCGGAGCAGAGCCCCGACAAGGAGCAGGCAGACGGCCCGACGCCCAGCTCCGCCACGCCGGCCCCCGGCACCCTCTCCACACCCGGCGGCGCTAGCGTCGGCGGCACCAAGCCTCAACCTCCGCCTCTGTCCAATTGTTCCCATCAGCTCCACCGGAGCGGCAGCGTGGAGGAGACCGCCCACGCCGCCAGCTTCCTCTTCGGCCTGTCCCGCAGTCAGCAGCAGCTCGCCAAATCGGGTGCTGGCGGCGGCACGCTGAAGGGCTGGCACTCGGACATCCTGCTGGGCCCCGTCACGGTGTCCAGCGCCTCGCTGGCCAGTGGCTGGTACCTCTCCTCGGAGTCCACGCGCTTCTACTCCACCTCGGCCATCCTGAGCGGTGGCGGCTTCGCAGCCTACAGCTGCAGCCAGGGCTTCGAGGCGGTGCGCCGGCGCGGGCGGCAGCGGAGCGGCGACCGCGGCGACTCGCGCCGCAGCTGGCACGAGGAGAGCACCTTCGAGAAGCAGCTGAAGCGCCGCAGCTGTCAGATGGAGTTCGGCGACGGCATGTCGGAGAGCCGCTCCCGGGAGGAGATGGGGAAGGTGGGGAGCCAGTCCAGCTTCTCTGGCAGCATGGAGATCATCGAGGTATCCTGAGGGAGCGGGGTGTCGGATGGAACGTCCGCTGGATTTTGCTCAGTTTTTATTGTCCGAGATTCTCCCATGGTGGTTCTTGGGATTGTACTGTAAAACGTTGGTCTGGGCTCATTAGGAACGCTGGCCGGGCCAGAACGCGATTTTTGAGACACTCGTTTCAAGTGCTTTTATTGGAACTGTTGGCATTTAAATGCAGTGAAGCGGAGAACTCGCACCTTGCAGCTGTATTCCTGAATGTGACGATGGAGGAGGCGACACCCTAAAAACGTGTGTTTGGACTGAGCCTGTCGACGCCTCATCTCATTTGTGGTCTTGTAATTTTACCCAAATTGATTCTCATCGGCTCCGCACGTCGGACATCGCTGTTGTTCATACCAATATGACATGCGGAAATAAAATGTGTGTGTGTGTGTGTGTGTGTGTGTGTGGGGGGGGGGGGGGGGGGGGTTGTTTGCCCGATAATGTTGTGAACTGGAATGAGAAAGTAACATGTCCAAAACGAGGGTTTTAGTTTTTCCTGTTATTCTTTCTCTTTAACCTGTAGCTCAACGACTCAGTTAAAATCTCAGGTCTCATTTGAGCATCGGTAAAGAACAATTGAATGGTTTCCCCCTCTAGAGGATTACAGTTGAAGATTGCTCTGAAACGCTTGAAAAACGATTGAGAGAACTCGAGATTGTCCGCTTTGTCAGGATTGGAGTAGAAACATAATTGAATGACATGAACCACTTTGACTGTCCGAGGATCAGTGCTTCCATCTGATGTTGGGGCGCAGTAGGGCTGCTGATGGGGGGATCTGTTGATGGCATTAGGTAAGAGATAAGTCTCGCGCAGCCAGACAACTATTCCACAATCTCCGAACGCTATATGGCGTCTGGAACCAAACATCTCGAAAGTCGAGTCATATGTTCGTAATCTACGCTCACCAAAATATATTTTAAAATATCATTACATTTTATTTTTGAATTTCCAATTACCGTAAGGCAATATAGGCTTTGATTATTTTTGATTATTTTAGTACAAATCTGCGCGACTTTAAAGGGAAAACAGAGCTTCCGTGCTCCAGACTGTACAACGGAAGCTTTAGAAAATTGTGGGAGGCAACAGTCTGGCTCGCGAGACTAGGTAAGATGTGACAGAGGACATGGTTCCCATGGATTCAAGTTTTTTCTTTCTCTTTTTTCTTTTTTTTTGTGTTTGTCGCCACGACTGATTTCACTCATTTGGCTTCCATGCAGTCAACAACATGTCTTTCTCTTGGCTTTCTCTAAAGGATGAGTATACTTGGTTGTGTGTCACATGCTGAAAATATCAGATGTACAGAACTTGTAGATCTGCTATATTTTCAGTGCCATAGAAGGCTAGCCTGGGCGAATCGGCCATTCATGTGGCTGGAAAGTTATGGAAAGATTCAAGAGTTTTTGGATTGGGTCAAACTAACAATAGAATACATATCTTCCCCTAATGGTCTCAGATACTTCATAAAAGCACAAGGCTAAAGGCTCAATCTATAATTTCCAATAATACCTAGACATCATAATCTTACATACATGTAATTGCGGTAATTGTTTGGGAACTAGTGTGGGGGTGTCCTCTTATGCTGTTTCACAAATCACAAAATGGGCCTTTACAAAAGAATATATAATAATGCTGAGAATATATATATATATATATATATAATATATATATATATATATATTATATATATATATATATATATATATTATATATATATATATATATTATATATTTTTTTTCTTTTTTTTTCTTGCTTGAATCCATGGGTTCCCAAAAGGGGGAGAGGGTTGATGTAGCAAGTGATTTTAATAAGAAAGAGGCTGGGACTCTTGCTCAAAGACCACAGAGCTGTGAGGGGGGTTAAAGGTATCGTTTCAATGACAAATACAGAAGATGGGCTCTTGAAAGTCAGTGCCTCAGACAGATCAATCGCAAAACACGCATTTTAATATTGCACTATTGTGGTTCTGGGAATGGTTTTGATTTACAAACGTGCAAAACGGTATTTGGAGATAATGCTATGTGTATGAGCGTGTGTGCTTCTGCGTGTGTGTGTGTGTGTGTGTGTATATGTGGTGCTCTCACAGGCTGGCAGGGAACTGAGAAATGGTTGGTTTACAACAGGGACATGGCCCTTCATCACTGCTTGCCTTAAGATGACAAAATTGGCACGCTTCAAAAGCCCCCTTATCAAAGTTTTTCATATTTCTCTTCAGGGACAAGGATGGAAATTAGTTCACTAATAGATGCTTATATGGGAGGAAGGTTGAGAGCAAATTCGCCAGTTGCATTACAAAGGAAGTTGAAATACGGTCGGTTTTGATCTGGACTATGAACATTTACAGCTCTGTCAACATGTTTGTTTGTTTTTAAAGCAGAAGTCTCCTTATGAACACGAACCGGGGCTGTACGGTTGCTGTGTGCAGTGCTCCACGGTGTATTTGGATCAAATTCTCATGGCAGTTCCTCAAATAGGCAGGCTGTCTTGTAAAAGTGGGAGAGGCTGACTGCTCCGCTCCGTTCCGCTCTGTTCTGTTCTCTTGTCTGTCCACAGCCCAGTAGGGCATTCACCAAATATTCGAATATTCGAATATCAAAGTCACTATTGGTCGTTGTTCACCGAAGTCGAATATTCGATTTTATTTTTTTATATTTTTTTTTATTGTTTTCTCTTTAAAAAACATATAGTTTATAAAGCTTGGCTAGATAGGAAGTCATAAGAATGAGTTGTCAATGCCCCTGGTGGATGAATTTGTTAATGCTCTATACCAGGGGTTCTCAAACCTTTTTAGGCCGTGACCCCCAAAATAAACATATTTGAACTGGGGACCCCCACCCTGACACGCACTTGGAATTGTAGGTATTAATGTGACTCGGTTCCTCAGCTAAATATTGTGAAAATAGCAGATCTATATGCTCACAACGCCTCGCGTAGATCGGCTATTTTCACAATGTTTGCCTATTGCTTACTTAATATTTGACAGTTTGGCCAGTCCTGTCGAATATTCGACTATTCGAATACTTTGAGGTTGAATAATTCGAATACTAAAAATCACTATTCGTGAATGCCCTACAGCCCAGCGTCTTAACTCTGAATGGAGAGCAACCTGTGGGCCAGGGCCCCTGGTGGGCCGTGACAGTATTTCAAGCAGGCCACCAGATAATTGGAAAATGCAAAAGATTTTATTGATAATATTAAATATAACTTTGATATTTAAAAGGTTGTGTGAAAAAGAAATCATGGTAATATGAGTTGTGATACAATGTGATACAAATACATATCTTAAATGGGAACTTAAAAGTATACTATGTTAGTTCCATTGATCCGAGCCAGGAAACACAATCGATTGATTGATCTTTGAAATAAACATTCTCTGAAAAATGCATGCGGCCCACCTGTCTGACCACAGCCATTTGGCTGCCGTGTTGCCGTTATGTGGTCCGATGGGTGGGTCGCGAGCGCTTTCGAGCTTTTCTAGCGAGCCCTGGTCCAGAAAAAGGTTGAGGATGGCTGCATTAGAGGAACAGGGCCTTCCTAAAGTGGACAGACAGGCTTTATCAGCACTTTACATCCACATGCTTGCCTCATTCACAGAGGATAGATGTGGGACATCGCAAAACTTGGTCCGGTGGAATAGATCAACTTCAGTGTGTATTCCTGATCGAAGATCAACACTCACTGCTCTCCCAGATGGTGTAATGATCCAATCCAAGCAGGGAGAACCTGCCACAGGTGGCCTTGACTAACTAACTGCCCTTACAGACTATCTAACTGCCCTTACAGACTAACTCCCCTTACAGACCTTGTTTGCTTTGCCAAAGCTACTCCTGCAAGACTGCACAGCTTTATCGCTTTTTTCTTTTTCTTCTTGGGGTTATATTTTGATCAATTTTCTGCTTCATTCAGAAAGTGTAGAGAGAGAAAATGTCAAAGGTAGGCCGGTAGGTGTAGAGTATGTGGTGTAGTGGACATATACGCCACAAGGACATCCCACATCCCAGACTGCCCACTTCTACTTCTCCATACAGCATGCGGGTGGAACTGTGATGATGGCATCTGATCAAGTTAGGAAGTTAGAGTTTGAGGAGATGGTTCTGCCTGGCTGACTGATGTAAGAATCAGACAGTACAGGGTTTGATAATGCGGCTCGCGTGTGCAGGACAAGAGCGACTAAGTAAAATCACACCCGTCTAACTGGTGCTTTCAGTTGCCTTCCACACAGACACCGTCACCGCACTACCGTTTCCTGACCCCAGCTCATAATGTATGAAGCACTTGACTCTGGCCCGTGTGGTGAGGGCAGTATTATTTCCAGCTCTCCAAAAGCTGATGCTGATTGATCCGATTGGGCAAGGGGCTTCCGGTTGTCCCCCTTGACAGACTTTCAGAACACCTTTTTATTGACCATTTCATTAAAATCAGTGATTGATCCATACATTGGACAGAACACCAGAGGCAGTCAGTTCTATAGGGTAGGGTGAGCTCAAATAAATCACCTCTCTGTACCCCTAAACAGCTTCAAATCAATGTGCCTTTAAAAATCTAATGTGTGATGCTAATATGTCTCAGACTTTTTTTTTTCCTACAGAAGAATGGTGTGAGTTGATGATAAGTAGCGTGGCTGTATGTTTGAAGGTTTCTCCAAAGCTGTGAAATTGTACCTGTACATGGGATGTCAGATATATACATATAGATGTGCATGTATATGGGATATCAGATACACATACATGTTCATGCATATGGGATATCAGAGGTAATCACACAACTGTGTCGGGATCTACCGTGAGTGTGCTACGAATGACAGTCACATCAAATAACAATGCTTAAAAGATGAACGATTTGATGCGCTCGGGGGAGACGATTCTGCGCATTGGTCGATTTATATTTTTAATGCCTTGATTCCAAACTTCAGAATATTCTATCCAATAGATATAAACAAAGCCATTGATTAGCTAGCTGATCACGTTACTGGATTTGAAAAAAACAAACAAATGTATTGTGTAGATTAATGATTTGTAAAAGGTTTTACAGAGTAGATTAAAGATGGTACCTGTGTGAATCTGTGTGAGAGTTTTAGGCCTGTGGCATTGTGTGAGAACATAGCTAGCTTTACTTTGGACAATGTGCACAGTTTTATGAAGTTAGAAGCAGTAGATGTATGATGACTGTTGAAATAAAATCTTAAATGGTATGGTACACGTGAGTCTTAATTTTCTATAACCTGCATTGCACACGGCTGAAGAGAATGATGATTGCCATTCAAAGGAATATGAAATACACGTGCAGGAAACGGGGGAAATATGCTCATTTTTCAACTTTAGAGAAGAATATTATGGTATTTTATAGATTTGCTGATGTATGGTCAAGTCAGAATGTGGGTCCCTGTGTGAGCAGTTGATAATGCTATATAAGTGTCTAGTAACGCTACATATCACTCATAAGTTATTTAATAATGTCTGTATTATAGTTAATTTAATTTGGAATAGTTTACTCCATGCAATTTGATCCAAGACAGTTTTGCACTTTGGCCCTTTGCTTGGAGTCTGTGTGATCTGATCCTAAGGTCTGTGGCCATGGGGATTTTAACCTTGAGCAAGACATGCTGGCAAGACTGTGGCCGCAGTTTATATCTTGCTGTATATTTTAGTCTCAAATATACGGCAGCGGACACGGTGCCAAAGAGTGTCTGACAGGGGAATTCTGGGTTGTCATGACAGCATATCGGATGCCCAGAATTATTAAGCAATATGATCTGCTTGTCTAAGGGCTGACAGAATCGTAGTCAATTTCTTTTACCCATAATTAGTGCCAGTGGGGTGACGTATGCTGACAAATTGTTTCCAGAGACAGTCATAATAAATCAAAAGAACAGCAACATGGTAGGACATAGATCTAATTCCCTCTCAGGTGAAAATGCAGGCACTATTCCATATTTCAAGTGCTGCCCCAGAAATTCACTTCTGTTCAATACAAACAAAATTGGCAGATAACCAAGTAGGCTAATGCAGGAATAATGGAACAATAGTTCTTGTTCCATTATCAGCATGCAGGCCAGGGTCGATAGCTTGATTGATTGATTGATTGATTGATTGATTGAAGATTGTATTAAGGTTTGCATAGGAAAAGATACAGGACAGTACAGTTTACAGGTACAAGGTCAACTAAAAGGATAAAAACCACAAGAAAGCGTTTGGCTTGTTTTAATTAGGGTCCCTTTACAGTTCATACAAAGTAATTTATTCATTGTGAATTTAAATAGTCAATAAAAGTGGTAGGATTAGAAGTGCTGGTACAGGCAGATCGTAGTCAGAAAGGCACCACAAGGTATGTTACCGCTCGTGGATTAATAAGAGCACAAGGGAATAGTTCTGTTCATGAAGATGGAGGCCTGACAGGCTGACAACAACTTTCTTGTAGGAGTAAGGTTGCTCCCTAGTGGACTAATGGTGTAACTGCCTTGTACCAGAAGCAGGCTTGGGGAAACATGTAGATGGCTTAGATGGCTGCTAAGGAAAGTGGACTTGAGATATGACTACTAAAAATGAAAAATAATCCATAAAAATTATATTCACATAAAACCAGCAATGTAGGCCTACTCTATTGCTGGTCATGTTTAGTTTTTTTTTTTGCCTAATAGATTCATAGGCCCTAGAATGATTAATCATTCAAATCACTATAGCTCTGTCCCCCAATCGCACTCACTTTACTCCCCCATAGTGTGGTCGTAAAGCTTAACTACTCAACCCCCGTTACATGAATAGAAAAACAATGTATTGATTGATTGAAGACTTTATAAGAAGTTTGCATAGGAAAAGGTACAGTGTCATGACTCATGACGGTACAGTTCACTGGTACAAGGTCAACTAAAAGGAGATCCTAGAAAACACAAAGCTTAATATATCCACAGGAAACCATTAAAGTATCTCATATAACATTGAATGACAGACGAATAGAACACAGTACTATGCAGTTGATATAGTCAGTAAAAAAATTAAAAAATAAATAAAAAAGGAAGAATGTATCTGATTTCCTAACGTCATGCAGATGCATGTGGTCTCCTCTTAATCACCACAGGTAGAGTAATTAAAAAGGCCCATTGTTCCCACTGGGCCAGATAAACAGATACAAAAATGTATTTCTCCATTCAAGTGGATGGTAAGATACTGATAAAAAATGTCAGTCACAGATATCTTTTTATCAGTATCTTGCCATCCACTTGAATGGAAAAATATTTGTCACAGATAAAAACAAAATATATCAGTATCTTACCATCCACTTGAATGGAGAAAGATATTTTTTTTATCTGTTTATCTGGCCCAGTGGGAATGGGCCTTTAATGATGATGTAACGTGTATAGCCAATTATTTATTAAACCATTTATTATTTTAAACAATTTATACATTTATTCTTTATTCCTCGACTCAAGACAAGTAGGCCTACGCTACAGGGGTTATGACCTTTGTCACACGTGTACGACTATGCGATGCGACTATTGTTTCCGTAGTCAATGCCTGACTGTACGCTATAACCCCGTCTCCTCCTACGGATTCCATTATCGCTGAATGTACTGCACTGTTTGTTTATGCAGATCAGACAAGTAGGCTATAATTTCCGTGTTTGCTCCACTGGGGTCAGTCAGGTGACTGACTGTGTCCGTGTGTGTGCCATCCATTCAGCGGGGCGGCGAGACATTCCATTCCGGGCGTAGTGACGCTTCTGTCGGCTTCACAATAGCAGAGCTGCCCGCTGCCCTGAACAATATCGAACGAGGGTGATAGAGATGGGATTTATGGTTCTTTGAAGTGATCCGGATCACTGGGATCCGTTCCTTTCAAAGAGCCGTTCAAAAGACTCATTTTAGTTAGGGGTAGAGTGGGGGAAAAGGCCCCCCTGGGGTAATAAGCCCCCCAGCTGTATTTGACTACAGAACTACAAGGTGGCAAAAATTTTGATTTCAGCACATTCCTGGCATCCTTAGCTCTTCATGGATACCAAATTTCATTGTCTCACCTTAATCCAGGTCATAACTTTCTCAATCAAACACATTTAAGATAAACTGATCTAATTCTTTGTCACTGTGAAAATGTTCCAAACTCTGTGTAAATAAGTTGAACCTCTTCACTTATTTTTTGTATATCATTAGGAAGGCCTTATGATAAATGATCAACTTAAAAAAATAAAAAAATAAAAAAGGTTTAAGATTTAAGATGACACTCTTTGCAATGACAGCGTTGGGGTAATAGGCCCCCCCCTCGTGTGGGGTAAGAAGCCCCCGGAGGCTTTTTGCCCCATGGAGAGAATAACTGCTTATTTTTGGCAGAATCGTTCAGTTAATGATACAAACGTGAAAATTGGCATTAGCAGTTTCCATGGGTCACTTTGAAATGGACACTTTCAAGATGACAGACATTTTTCAAGATGGCTGACACCTAATTGGAGCAGTTATGTGATATAAAGGGTTATTTTACCCAGGGGGCAAACCAGCCTTTTTTTGGGAAACCTGCATTTGCCCCGACATAAAAAGTTGTCCACCAGAAATATTATCTATGACCCAGTAGGATCACAACCTATATGGACAACCCGGTCAATTTGTACAACAAAGTCCAATATGGCCGCCTCAATATTAGCCCCTATTAGTTTTAATGGGGGGTGAATAGGGCACATTTTTAAACTGAGGGATATTTCCACGAAACTTCACAGGTTGATCAATGGTATACATATGAACATTTTTTGTATTGCAAGTTTCCATGAAATCCAATATGGCCACCACAATATGGCCGCCATAATGTAAGGACCCAGAAAATAGGTTT
The DNA here is from genome assembly GCF_963921795.1 of Nannobrachium achirus. Lineage (NCBI taxonomy): Eukaryota > Metazoa > Chordata > Actinopteri > Myctophiformes > Myctophidae > Nannobrachium > Nannobrachium achirus. The sequence goes on from NC_137830.1 coordinate 36,485,256, forward strand.
TGCCTCTAACTTCTGAACCAGATGAGCTAGAAACGCAAACTTGGTGTCTATTTCATGCAGGTGTCTGACCATGGGAGACTCAATGGAATAGCTAATTTTATTATTAGGTGTGTCTGGACCTTTATTGTGCATATTTGCAAGATGGTGAATTCCCAAAATAGAGCTTTAACATAATTTCTACCATGATTGTTGACTGCTTTTGCAAATACAAGCAATATGAATCCATTTGCTAAGATGTATGGCACAGAAGGGACTTATACCTGTATTATTCTTGAGTTTGCATGTTGTCAAAATGGCTGTAAACGAGATATTATATTTCCTGTCCGATTCTACTGTATGTAGTTGTAGCAATGACTTCAGATAAAATCAGAGACCAAAACAATGTATCTTAGAAATTATTTTTTTATTAAAAAAAAATATAATAAAAGAGAGAGATTATCTCAATGAAATGAATGCAACTGCCTTTTTGGGTCTTTCACACATAGACATGCACATGCTTTCCAACAACTTCAGCTTCAGGGAAATTATAATGAACACATGATTAAAACAGGCTGCATTATAATGCAAATAATTGCTAGTCACTATCACTGTCATGTGTACCTATCCTGCTGCATCTTGTCTCCAGTCCTTGGCAACGACACCCCAAGTAGCATGCAATTCCCTTCTTCGCACATGAACAGTTTTTCTGGCAGCCTTTGATACAGCTACATGATATTGCCTTGTCCATTGATATAGGCCAGGCTGGCTCTGTAGATGGACAGGGGACTGCCTTCTCATGGCGGCAGCATGATATAGGCATCTATATCATGCTGCCACCCACCTCCTAGACCTTCCAGAGCTGTGGGTGAGAACAGAGCAGGATGCATATCTTCCTATCCATCACATGGTCTCAGCCCTTGGACTCGCACAGTGTCGTGCCCTGCCCTTTATTCACTGCCTGAGTGGCAGAGATACCACCAGCTATCCCTTTTTCACTGGAAAGAAGGCATGGTTCAAGACCAGCATGGGTCTAGATCTCCCTGCACTTCAGGAGTTTGGTGAAAATTCCTCTTATTCCCTCTCAGAGGATGTCAAGAATCAGGCTAGAGACCTCACAATAGCTGTATATGCATCAAAAGCTGACCATTCGGAGGACTTTGACCTGGCAAAGCTGAGAGTGTACAAGTTCCTAAATAACCGATCAACCCTGTTGAAGCTGCTGCCACCTACAGAAAATGCCTTTGACCTGCACCTGAAAAGAGCTGCTCTTGCAGCCATAATAGATAAAACTGCACACATCGCGAAGCCAGACATCCCTTGCTTCACTGAATATGGATGGTCTCTCAGTGATGGGAAGGCAGTCCCCTGTACATCTACAGAGCCAGCCTGGCCTATATCAATGGACAAGGCAATATCATGTAGCTGTATCAAAGGCTGCCAGAAAAACTGTTCATGTGCCATCCATCCATCCATCCATCTTCAACCGCTTATCCGGAATCGGGTCGCGGGGGTAACAGTTCCAACTGAGACTTCCAGATTTCCTTATCCTGCGCAACTTCCTCCACTCCCTCTGGGAGTATACCGAGGCGTTCCCAGGCCAGTCTGGATATATAATCCTTCCATCTGGTCTTAGGTCTGCCACAGGGTCTCCTCCCAGTGGGACGTGCATCGAGGACCTTCCTAGGAAGGCGCTCGGGGGGCATCCGTACTAGATGCCCGAACCACCTAAGCTGACTCCTTTCCAAGTGAAGGAGCAGCGGTTCTACTCCAAGTCTCTCTCGGGTGATTGAACTTCATGTGCGAAGAAGGGAATTGCATGCTACTTGGGGTGTCGTTGCCAAGGACTGGAGACAAGATGCAGCAGGATAGGTACACATGACAGTGATAGTGACTAGCAATTATTTGCATTATAATGCAGCCTGTTTTAATCATGTGTTCATTATAATTTCCCTGAAGCTGAAGTTGTTGGAAAGCATGTGCATGTCTATGTGTGAAAGACCCAAAAAGGCAGTTGCATTCATTTCATTGAGATAATCTCTCTCTTTTTTCTTTTTTTTTAAATAAAAAAAATAATTTCTAAGATACATTGTTTTGGTCTCTGATTTTATCTGAAGTCTTTGCTACAACTACATACAGTAGAATCGGACAGGAAATATAATATCTCGTTTACAGCCATTTTGACAACATGCAAACTCAAGAATAATACAGGTATAAGTCCCTTCTGTGCCATACATCTTAGCAAATGGATTCATATTGCTTGTATTTGCAAAAGCAGTCAACAATAATGGTAGAAATTATGTTAAAGCTCTATTTTGGGAGTCCACCATCTTGCAAATATGCACAATAAAGGTCCAGACACACCCAATAATAAAATTAGCTATTCCATTGAGTCTCCCATGGTCAGACACCATGAAATAGACACCAAGTTTGCGTTTCTAGCTCATCTGGTTCAGAAGTTAGAGGCAAAACCTATTTTCTGGGTCCTTACATTATGCCGGCCATATTGTGGCGGCCATATTGGATTTCATGGAAACTTGCAATACAAAAAATGTTCATATGTATACCATTGATCAACCTGTGAAGTTTCGTGGAAATATCCCTCAGTTTAAAATTTTGCCCTATTCACCCCCCATTAAAACTAATAGGGGCTAATATTGAGGCGGCCATATTGGACTTTGTTGTACAAATTGACCGGGTTGTCCATATAGGTTGTGATCCTACTGGGTCATAGACAATATTTCTGGTGGACAACTTTTTATGTCGGGGCAAATGCAGCACACCTTCCTTCCTTTGCCCCCTGGGTATTTTACAAGCCTGAAAATTGGCATGAGTAGTCTCTGTGGGTCACTTGGCAATTAGCCTCGGAAACCCAGACTTACTTGACAATTAGCCACCCACAGTTACTTGAAATTTCAATATGGCAGCCATGTTTCAAGATGGCCACCACCTTAGTGGAGCACCAAATAAACCATTATATCACTTAACTGCTCCACAAGGTGTCGGCCATCTTGAAAAATGTCCGCCATCTTGAAATTTCAAGTAGCTGTGGGTGGCTAATTGTCAAGTGACCCACAGAGACTGCTCATGCCAATTTTCATACTTATATCACCAAATAAACTATTATATCACATAACTGCTCCACTAAGGTGTCAGCCATCTTGAAAAATGGCCACCATCTTGAAAATTCAAATTCCTCTGACAATTATCTTGTCAAGTGACCCATGGAAAATGCTCATGGCAATTTTCATGATTGTAGCACTTATTCTGCTCCAGGACATAGAAGGGGGCCTATTACCCCATAGAGGGGGGCCTATTACCCCAGTAGTGGGGCAATAGGCCCTTTTTACATGTTTTTCTTTTTGTACTATAAAATCAAATGTATCTAATTTTTCAACATGGTGCCCATATAGGTGTATTGGGTAAAGCATTGTTAACATGTACATACTGAATTAATATCAAAATGTATTTTAATTGGTCATAAAATAGACATTTTCCTTAGGGGGGGCCTTTTACCCCACCTTACTCTACTTGTCACTTGACAGTGACAACAAGTAACTAAAATGAGTCGGCTCTTTGAAAGTTGTCACTTTGTAGATTTTGATTATAATTACAAATCACTTCAACCCTATTAGGCCTATACATTTAGCCTACATTTAGGCCATTTGAAAATAGCCGATTTACAAGCTCACAATTGTGAGCTTGTAGATCTGCTATTCCCCCCCCCCCCCCCCCCATTGTATTCATTGGAAAACTTGTGAAATGGGTCATTTTGCATTTACCCAAAAGTAGCCTACCATTAGCCTACAAAAGTATTGGTATCAAAATGCACTTAAAAGTACCAATAATCTACTATTGGTAGGCTACCAATAGTAGATTATTGGTACTTTTAAGTGCATTTTGATACCAATACTTTTGTAGGCTACTGTATTTTACTCAGTACATTAATTCCAAACTTCTACTTGTGGCAGAGTATTTCTACATTGCAGTAGGCCTAAGTCTATTGATACTTTTACATAAGTAAAGAATGTACTTTTCCCACAACTGCTCATTTAGAAAGGAATGGCCTTTTTTTGTACCTTTTCCTATGCAAATTTCTAATAAAGACTTCAATCACTACTACGAACTGGATCCCATCGTTCATTTCAAAGAGCCGTTCAAAAGACTCGATTCGTTCGCGAACGTCCCATCTCTAGAGTGTGACGAGACTGACGACAGAACAACGGCATGACATGAAAACATTTCCGCGTGTTGAACTTGTCAACATAAGCATAAGGACAGCACAAAGTAGCAAAAGTTGGAACTTTTATGAGTCTCTCTGTCACATGAGAGAGCTGTGACACTGCAAGGTGTCTCTTCTGCTTTTTTACGCGTCCAAGGTGGCGGCTGCGGCTCATTGGCGACAATGTATCGGCGTTGACTACAGTTTTTTTTTCTTTTTTTAAACTCTTGACTTGAGTGAACAAACATTTTTGGATAAATGCTGTTGGGAAAGAAAGACGTTGTCTTCAGACAAGAAAACCAACGTGGAACAGAGGAATTCATGCTGAAGATCCAGCCGACGTTCGAACTACAGAGAGATGTGGTGACCGATATCTGCAGGAAAGAAGCACTGGATGGCAGAGTGAAAGGTAAAATAAATAGCAGTGGTGGAAAAAGTTGGATATTCAATTTTCCTTTACTTATCAAAAGTATTATTATCAAAAGTATCAATTCTGCAATATTGAAATATTCTGTTGTGCGTAAAAGTCCGGAATTCAAAATGTTCAAAAACATTGGCATGACAATAATGAGCTTAAATACCAAAAGTAAAAGTAGGCTACTCATTGTGAATAATGTCGCATTTCACAAGTTCAAAATGTATAAAACATATTTTCAAATGGCCAAAATGTAGACATGATATATAGGCTATAGGGTTGAAGTGTCTAATGTATGTTTTGTAATAATAATCAATCTACAAAGTAACTAAAGTTTTCAAATTATTGTAGTGGTGTTAGACTGGGGATCCATTTGTAGTACACTTGTCAGAGTTACAGATTTATTGGGGTCCAAATTTGGAACCCCCTTTGACTAAACCCAGTCAGAGGGTCCCTGGACCTCACTTTGAGAAGTTCTCAAAGTAATAGTAGGCTATAATTAATTTATTGCATTCATTATTGTAGTGGTTCTGAACCAGTACAATATGTATGCAATAGTACTGTTTCAGACCTACGGTCAGAATCCATTTGGAACCCCTGGAATGACCCACTTTGAGAACCACAAATTTAAGATATCTCCTGCTATGCTCTTCATGAAAATCACACCCGTGTGAAGTGGAGCTGTGTGTGTGTGTGTGTGTGTGTGTGCGCGTGTGGGGGAAATCTCGCTTTTTCGACGTGTCAAATGTTCGACGGCCCGCAACTTCGACGCGCCGATAGTTCGACTTAGGGTGTAGTAAACCAGGGTTTTGGTACCATTTCTGTAGTTTCTGGGGAATAGCTCCTATTAGACTGAATTAAACTGAAATACCCAAAGGTCCATGAAGGATTTGAGAGGAAAGATGAAGACAGCAGTGGAGTTGTTCCATAGAGTTCCTTTATTGGCAAAATGTGGATCGGCTCCATATGAGACAATGTTTGCTGGAAGCAAGAGCCACCCAGCCTTCCGACAGTCCTCCGCCGTTCGCGGGCTTCTCTCTTCTACTCACTAAGATACATTTTGCAGTCCCATTTTATACATCTTACACAAGCATTGGGGGAAAAGCAGAGGAGGGGTCAAACCCCTAGGTCATCTAATCAGCTGTCTCCAATCTAACGAAATGGGACCCTGTTTACAATAGGTTTGGGCTGTAAATACCCTGTGGTTATCCCTGCCTGTAGAAACCTTCTCCGAAATAGATTACCACATGTGGCTCATGTCAAGATCTCATGTCAAGATGTGTTTTACTAACCTGCTCCCAACCTAGCTCAGATAGTTTTACTCCAAGTAAATGTAATGTCTTAAAGTACAGTTCCCTACCTTATTATTCAATGTGTATACTGGGTCAGTGACGTGACGCCCCAAAAAACATGTTTTTTAAAAAACTTTAAATAGCAGGCATAAAAATTATTTACTTTTGTTCTACTCACTCTCAACTTTATGGAAACACATTTTGTTTTTAGATATTTTATTGGAATCAGACTTTATTGAGCAGTTTGTTGTACTTGTGCCTAAAACCGTCATCTGGTGTGACATGACAATAATTGTTCATAAAATGAAAATGGAGTACACCTTTCTTAAGTTACTCACTTTATCAAAGTCCTTTATCATAACTAACCTGTGATCCACTATAGTTTTGTGAAAATTAATTGAATCTGTATATTTTTTTCATAATCAACACTCTGTGTGAGGCCCATGTTGTCGATCTTTCAACATATTTTAATTTTATTCTGACAAAAACTTTCTTTAAAATTACACAAATATTTGTGACTCTTCCTGATACTATTTTCTATGTAAACCATACACATTTTTTCGGTTTCATCATTAATAAAGGTATGATTTCTCACTATTTGGAATGTCACACCAGATGACTTAGTGTCACACCAGATGACCATATCTTCATGTGTCAAAGCAAACTGTGTTTTAACCTACCTATTAGTGAGTACTGAACTTTACTGATTGATTAAACAATTACCCAGGAAAAACAGCAACAGTAAAATTGCTTTAACATTAAATAACATGGCCTTAATATTTCTGAACAGGATAGTATTGTTGGGCCTTAACATAGGATAACAAAGAATTGTAGTAGTAGATGGATGATGAGGATGTGCACAGGAATGCTACGCACACCTAAGTCTTCTGCCGGCCCACGGCAGAAGGATCTTAAAGAGACAATAAGGTGCATAGCCACACTGGGAGCCAAGGCAACATTTTATTAACACCAATTATTGGAAACAACTCAGCATTCAGGTGTATTACTTTTTTCCGAAGTCTCCTGAACTTGAACACAGCATTTTGAGTTGAACAAATTTATTTACGAATCATGTCGTTACACCACATCTCCACTAGCTAAAGAGTGCTGGGTTGTGCAACTCCGAAAATAGCTGATCTACAAGCTCTCGCAGCACAATGCGTTGAGAGCTTGTAGATCAGCTATTTTCGCTATGTTTGTCTCGGGTCCTACCTTACCTCATTGTCCAGTCCAGACATTTAGACTGCATTGTACATCAGCCAGTCACATTTGGTGAGGGTATAGACATTTAGACTGTATTGTACATCAGCCAGTCACATTTGGTGAGGGTAGCAAACCGTTTGCCCTGTTGCGGTTCTGCTATGCCACAGACAACTTCCTGCTCTTTGTAGAAAATGCAGTCTCGCCCCTTTGGCCAGACAAAACCATTTTTCATTTTTCCAAGTTGATTCATGCAGTTTATCTCTAGCCCCTCCTTATTAATGGTAACAATCTGCCCCACATATGGCTTTCCCTCATATTTGATTATGACAAACTGTCCTTGTGTGTATTCATCTGAGGAGGTGTCTGAATCGTCAGCTTGGGCCTCTCCAATAGATGCACTTGTGTCCAGCACCTGAGTAGAAGACCTTCAGGAGGAGACATTTAAATGTAATTTATTTGTCAGGTAGATTGTTTTTAGTAGTAAAATGTAATTACTAGCAAGTCCTCAAGTTTGCCAAGTATGTTATACTCACTGAGCTCCGGAAGCTGTTTTGGGCCTGCAGCTGACCTGGGAAGGGGGCAGTTCCGCAGATGGGCCACCACTTAGTTAAGGAAGAAAAGGAATGAATGGATGACATAAGTTACTTTAAACAGGTACAATTACAGGTATCATAAAATTGGCAAAGAGAATGATTTAGTTATACTTACTCATCACTTGTCTTGTCACCTGGCACCTCAGCCCTGGAGACTTGGTCGAACTGTAATTTCCGTGGGTTGTGACAGGTGCAGATCTGAGGAAACTGGCAGAAACAACTCAGGTCTCTGTAAACTATCTTTCCCGGGAAGATAGAAAGAACCTGGTGCGTAGTGCTGATGCCAGTCACTGGACGCACTGATGGAGGGACCATTTCATCCAGTTGGATATCTTCTCTTCTTCGATCCACATGACAGTGACTTTTTCAGAGGACTTCTGTAAATACTCACACAGATCCCTCGGTGTTTGTAGGTCACTGCCTCCGAGGACATACATGTCTGCCTTACGCTTCAGCACCCCTCCCACACCATCAGGTGCGCCCTTTCCATGGGAACGCTCTGAAAAGTTCCAGGTGACCCTCTTGAATCCCCATGTATAAGGAATGCTGCTCATGAGGAAGCAGTTTGTGCGGTTACCACCCATTTTCTGTTGTCAAGTGTCTTATATTAACTGCTTATAACGGATAGTTATTATAAAGTGTTACCACAATATAAGGTTTAGGTTTCTGTGAAGGGGTTTCTGCTCTGTCTGATGAATTTGCTGTATCACCGAATGAAGCTAAATTAAATTATGTAAAAATGTTTAAAACGTTGTTTTAAACATGTTAAAATGTTTTAAATGGACAAAAGAAACATGGGACTTGTTATTTATTGTTATGTCTTTAGGAAAATACAGTATATATCATCTGGTGTGACAATCAAGTCATCTGGCGTGACAAGCAGATATGTCAGACCAGATGACGAAGTGTCACACCAGATGACGTTTTCTGCATTTAGGACTACCTTGAGGCTACCAGGTACACATTAGCATGCTAACAACATGCTAGCTATAACAAAACAACCTAGATTTACATGTAATTATGACCAAAGTTTCAAATAACTTTTGCTTTATTAATGAAAAAGGTGTCACACCAGATGACATCCAGAAGTGCCACACTTGTCAAAGTTTCAACAAGATGGCATTTCATGAAAATGTTAAAATCATAACTCACCTCAGACACCTGTCTTGCAGTTGTGCTGGGAGTGCTGAATAGCCTTACAGAAGAAGGACCTCTCTAGCCCAGTAGGTGTCCAAATTATTGCCTGTTTAATTTTTCCAAACTAGTGTCACACCAGATGATTTTGGTTTGGGGGACAAAATCTTTTTGATCAGAAATGACTGAAAACATTATGCTTGGACTTTGAAAAGATATAGGCTCACAAATAGACATTTTTTTTGCCTAAATTCATTTTTAAATGAATTTTAGCAATTCTTTTTCTTAGTTTTATTCAAGTTCCCACTTTGAGAAACAAGGTCGGGACAGTCACACCAGATGACATTTACCATGTTTGGTTGAAGATTCTGAAGAAATGAGGAATGAAATGTTTTAATCTTGAGTAAGTTCACATAAAGCTTAATGTCCTGCACAATATTCAGAAGGTTTTTGACAAATATATTTTTTATTTATACATGTTTGACACCGAGGACAGCGAAAACGCTACGTCACGTCACCCACCCACGTCTCACTTATATAAACCAAAACCCTTAAACATGTGTTTGCATCTTACAGTTTAAAGAGTGTAAACCTTAAATTATAATTACCATGTTAAAACGATCTACAGTATGTAAAAGAGGACAGGGGCTGAAACCCCAAAGCCTCCAGCTAGATGAGAATCCCGACACCTAAGCAAGCCTCAAAGGGTTTAAAATAGAATAAGCCCTTTGTCATCCCTGCTTGCCACTACAGGTGGTCAGTCAATCAAGAGACCAGATCTAAATACAGAGTAACACAAATAATCCTTAAAGTTTGAGGGTCTTTTGTTGGTCTGACTGGTCAACTTACGCTTAGATTGTAATAATTGATATTATTATGAATTATCATGCATTATTGTCTGATCAGATATACTTCATTCCCCTCTTCATAATATGACTACATATTATGACACCCAACTGATCAGACATACATGGAAACCACTGGTCTACATACATATTACAGCTTAAAGTTACATTGTTCCAAAAACGATTCCCTCCATCCGTGTTAAACTCCAGGTTAAAATATTACCACCCAATAATGGTAATCCGATTGTAACACAGTTCTCTGTCTCTATGGGCAGTAACAAACTATGGGACAATTAGACTATCATGTTTACTTAACCAAACCCAAGCAACTAAATATTAAATAAAAACATGATCATCATCTTAATAAAAATACCTAATAAAATGTTCAAATTGTATCTCAGTTGACTGTCCCCTCTGGGCAGTGAAACAACTACAACACAATTTAGAACGTCAAAATATTTGAATAAACCTAAGGTATATGAGCTATATGGGAGTCCATAAATTAACAGAAACATAATTGTCCAATGTAGTTTGGATCATCGCCTGTAGTAGGATGCCGATGAATAATACGTTCATGAATGCAAAGGTAAGCCAGACATGGTAAAATTCATACACACCGAACTAGAAACAAGTATTCCTATCCACCTTTTTTTTGGGCATGGCCAAAATGTTATTTGCCATGATTGTAGGGGAATTTTCGGAATTGTACCTGTAAAATCATAGACACACACTTCATAAGTTTCTTTTCCTGAGACTAAACGCAAAATGAATGTCTTTTCTTAAACTTAAAAAAAGGAAAAACGCGAAAAATGTAGATCTTCTTTGTCTTCATGTACAAAATGCACACAAAAATATATGCGCTTTACTTTGGCCATACTGACTGAGCAAAAGATAGAAAGAAAGAGTTAGAAATTAGATAGAGCATAGGGATAGAGTGTGAAGGACACACGTGCCACAGGATAGCACTGAAAGGGGGCTTTAGATGGCATGGTTGTGTCAAAAGTGACACTGGGGCGGGGCAAGGAACTGTCATCCTTCTTGGAAAGGGCAATGACACAGCTTCTGACAGCGGACGGAGCATAGGGTGCTCCTCTCATCTTCATCTCAGGCGGTTGCCTCCACTGTAGGTGTCTGGGCAATTAAACTGTCAGCACTTGTTCCAGGGGATAATAGTCATCCTCTCCATAATCAACTTCCCTCCAGTTGTTTGAATTTTGTCTGTAGAATAGACCCATCTGACGGCTCGTTGGCTCCATCTCCTTCTGTTGGGCAGCTAATCTCCAAGGTGGACACTGTTCCTCTTTCCGATTGCACTGTCTCCAGAAGTGCGTTCTCTTGTGACAGATATAACAGGGTGCTTTCAATTTCCCTCGTCGTCTCTGCTGCCGTGGGAAAGGTGGACGCACTGCACAGTCTCTCGTGAAATGGGTCATCGCTCCACAAGTGTAGCATCCGGCATAATACGATGGGATCTGTTGTAGTCTCTGGAACTGGTTTGGTTGATAAGCATCCGGAACTGTTGCATACTGCTGCACAAATGGGGGAATAGGCACCGATTGTGGCACCTCTTGCTCTGTGTGCGGGTAGCTGACAGGCTCAGCGCATGGCAATGGCTGACTTGCTTCTTGTTTTCGTTTCTCCATAATTTCTGCCAGTTGGGCTTCTTGCAACTTCCTTTTTATAGTCATAGCCTGCAACTTCTCGTTGGCATCTCTCTTACGGACTAAATTCACCGCGTGTGCCACTTGTTTTGTGTAGGACTTAATGTTCATTGCAGAAAGTTCCCATACAAGCTCAAGCTCCGATATCATCGCTTCTGGTAAGCCCTGCATGATCTTTGATCTAACCATGGCTTCATCCAAGTCGCTCCGGGTAGCATTTCTTCCTGTCAAATCTGCCCACTGCTCGTACACTCTGGAAATGTAGTTATTGGGTCTTCCTCCTCTCGTAGTGGGTCAATAACTACAGAATCCAAGGTCCTATTCCACGGATAGTGGACACTAAACGCACGCCCCAGCACACCCCTGTGCTCGGCGAAAGGGACTGCGTCATACTCTCCATTTTCAATAAATTGAGTAAGTCCTGCTTCGGTCAAGATGTCAGTCAACACCTGTTCTCCAGTGGGTCCAGTAGCACGTGTAACTAGCCTCTTAAAATCACCCATCGCTAATGGAATATCCAAGACAAGCTTCTCCAACTTGTTAAGCCATCCGCAAGCTCCTTCTTCAAGATTTGGCAAATGACGCTCAAGGTGTAGAACCTCCATGCTTGACAATGGCTTATAGTCCAGAATCTGGTCTCTGAGGAACACTGGTGCTTGTTTCACAGCGTATTGAGACCTCCTTTCATCCTCCTGTCTCGGTTCAGGACTCCTGCTCTGTGGTCTGCTTGCTCTTCTGATGACACGCTTGGTAGTTTGACAGTGGTCGTCATCTGTTCTTCTGCGCTTCCTCGTCTCCTGAGGGTTCATTAGGTTTTGACTCTCCTCAGTCATACTTCTTCGGTGAACACCTGACTTCTTAATCTTCCACAAAATGTCATCAAAAGTCATTGTTAGCTCAGTTTCTGCCGCTGAATGCTGACTCAATTGCTTAGTCAAGCGGACACACTGTGCTTGGTGTCTCTTCAACTTTTTGCCAATGGCGATCAAAGTCTCAAAAAGGTTTCTCTTCTCCTCATCATCGCTGTCACTGTCACTGTCCACTCTAGACTCCGTAGAATCTTCCTCTGCTGGGCTGGTGTCGTCCGGCAGACAGGAACGTTCTGTGCACTTCCTGCCAACATGACGGGCACGCCAATGTCCTTTGTCGTCACGGCGGTGAGCGCTCTCCTCACTGTGGTGTCTGCTGTCATCGCTGCTGTCCTTGCTGCAGTGGTCAGTAGCTCCTCTTGCTGTAGTCATCATCACCTTTCTCTTGTGCAGGCTGCGGCCTGTTCTGCTTGATTCCGGTAGATCTGCTGGTGTCCTCGCTGACTCCTTCTCTCCATGACTCGTCCTGGTGCTCAGTCCAACAGGTACTACTGCAGCTGCTGTGGTCGTAGCTGGCTGCTTCTCCTCTCCTAATGGAGACTCTTCTCGTGCTGCCAGTGTCAATGTCTCTATACAGGGAGGCGGCCTGCTCTCTGCCCTCTGTGGCTGTGATAAGCATGGCAGAGGCTCTGGTTGAAAAAAATAAGGATGCATAGGTAGAAAAGGTGGTGGCTCTTCACATGCTGACAGATGTGAGGTCCCATGTGGTGGAGCTGCTTCGCATACTGTAGCAGAGCTAATCAGCCGCTTTGCCTCTTTAAAAAACATTGCCAAGACGGCCAACTCAACACGACGCTTCTCTGTCCGCTTTGCTGTTTTCTGACCTGCTCTATACGTACTGACCAGAATTTGCATTTTCCTAATGCGCTCTATCTCAAATGTTCCCTGGTCGAGCCAGATATCTTGCCAACGTCGTGCCCATTTTTTAGAAAGTTCTAAAACACCATTAAAAACTGTGCTACTTTCCTGTATGACCTCTGCCGGCGTCATAACTTTCTCAGAATCCATCTTAAAACTAAATGAGTAAAAAATAAACGAAGACAAAAAAGTGATGGTGTCTTGTTTACAAAAGTAATAATAGTAGAGAGTGAAAGATAAAGAGAGAGATAGTCACACATTCATTCAGATCTCACTCACACCCAGATGTCACAGACCCACTCAGATCAGATCTCACATGTCACAAACACAGGTCGGGGGGTCAGTCACTCACAGTATGTCCCCGCAGGCACACACTCACACACACACTCATTTGCATTGGGGGCCAATGTCTTCAACCACACACACACACACACACACACACACACACACACACATTTACATACAAGCCCAGTATAACAGGCTGTCTCTTACTGCTTAACTTCTTACAAGACTTTCACACAAGGAGCCTAATCTTAAAGAGCAAGACCCTAAAATCACTCAGTCTTCCCACTCAATCACTCACTCACAGATGCAACGTCACTCATACACAAACATTGCCCATTTGTTCCCAATGTGATTACTACTTTTAATGTTAGCCCCTTAAATTTTGAAATCCCAATAAAATTATCAAAAATAGATATATATGAAATATACCTAGTCTACTGTCTGTTACTTTTAGTTACCTACTGAATGATTACTTCTGTTAAAGTTTAACCTTTGTCTTCAAAATGTTTATCCCACATTAAAACCCCATTACATGAATTTATGATACTTCCTTTACAATCCCAATAAATCCCAATAAATAAATGATATTGTTACGATCTATACCTATACCCCCCTCTTCGAGATATCACAAATATATCTCGACAACTCAAATCAATACTCCAAATAAACTATAATTTACCCCAAATGTATCCTATAGCCAAGCTCAAAGCAAAAGCTGACCTGCAGAAACCCCTGATTACTGTATGCAGCCTATGCACGCTGTGGCCCTCGTTAAACCCTCCACATACACACTCTCTCTCCCACACATTCATACAAAGAGAATACCCCCTCTACATACTAGACAAGAACAAACCTCTATCATACACACTCAGCCTAGTAGCAGACAACGAACACACACACAAGAAGAGGAAAGGAAAAGAAAAGTTGAAATTGTCCTACTGTTAAATTAAGGTTAGCAGCCCTCAGTTGTGCTTAACAACAATAAGAAACTTAAACATTGAACAAAGAGAACGAATGAAAAAGGAGAATAAAGGAGAAAAATGGAAAATATCCTCCCCCCAAAAATATGAATAAGCCCCACGCTAGCCGGTCCAACACACAAGTGACTAGACAAAACGTAGGTCTAATACCGAGTAACTAGAACAATTATCACCAGAGTGACTAACAAAACATCTCGACATAAAAATGACCGAGGCCTCTCTAACACTGACTGTCCTCTGCTCACGCCAATATACTCACAGCCAAAAAGTCCAAAAGGAACAAAACAACTGAACGCCATCACTCCATCAAAGTCCTTCTCGCGTCCTCCTGAAGTTCTTTTTGCGTGGAGTCCAAAAACCCCATCAGCACCGGGTTTCGAAGCACCATTTTGTGGTAAACCAGGGTTTTGGTACCATTTCTGTAGTTTCTGGGGAATAGCTCCTATTAGACTGAATTAAACTGAAATACCCAAAGGTCCATGAAGGATTTGAGAGGAAAGATGAAGACAGCAGTGGAGTTGTTCCATAGAGTTCCTTTATTGGCAAAATGTGGATCGGCTCCATATGAGACAATGTTTGCTGGAAGCAAGAGCCACCCAGCCTTCCGACAGTCCTCCGCCGTTCGCGGGCTTCTCTCTTCTACTCACTAAGATACATTTTGCAGTCCCATTTTATACATCTTACACAAGCATTGGGGGAAAAGCAGAGGAGGGGTCAAACCCCTAGGTCATCTAATCAGCTGTCTCCAATCTAACGAAATGGGACCCTGTTTACAATAGGTTTGGGCTGTAAATACCCTGTGGTTATCCCTGCCTGTAGAAACCTTCTCCGAAATAGATTACCACATGTGGCTCATGTCAAGATCTCATGTCAAGATGTGTTTTACTAACCTGCTCCCAACCTAGCTCAGATAGTTTTACTCCAAGTAAATGTAATGTCTTAAAGTACAGTTCCCTACCTTATTATTCAATGTGTATACTGTATGTCTCACTTATATAAACCAAAACCCTTAAACATGTGTTTGCATCTTACAGTTTAAAGAGTGTAAACCTTAAATTATAATTACCATGTTAAAACGATCTACAGTATGTAAAAGAGGACAGGGGCTGAAACCCCAAAGCCTCCAGCTAGATGAGAATCCCGACACCTAAGCAAGCCTCAAAGGGTTTAAAATAGAATAAGCCCTTTGTCATCCCTGCTTGCCACTACAGGTGGTCAGTCAATCAAGAGACCAGATCTAAATACAGAGTAACACAAATAATCCTTAAAGTTTGAGGGTCTTTTGTTGGTCTGACTGGTCAACTTACGCTTAGATTGTAATAATTGATATTATTATGAATTATCATGCATTATTGTCTGATCAGATATACTTCAAGGGTTCGCGAGATTTCGGCGCCGCTGTTTCGACGGCACGTTTTTTCGAAAAAACTGACGCCGGTCTTTCGACAGGGCGGCACGGTCTTTCGACTGGCCGGCACGGTCTTTCGACAAGGCTGCACGTATTTCGACAAAAAAAAAAAAAAAAAAAAAGTCTCTCTCACACACACGCTCACCGCTCCTAACCCAGCCTTACCTCCCCCGACCCTATAGTTCTCTCTCTCTCTCTCTCTCTCTCTCTCTCTCTCTCTCTCTCTCTCTCTCTCTCTCTCTCTCTCTCTCTCTCTCTCAACATTACCTGAGGACGTGGGATAAAGTAATCTTTACGGGATAAGCAGGGCCGTGCTTAGGGCCTAGGAGGACCCAGGCAAACCCCAGTTTGAGGCCCCTGGGTCGGGACCCATGTGTGTGTGGGTTGCGGACCAATTTCTAGGAGTCGCAAGTAAATGCCTGTTTACATTTGGTTTCCTTTTAATTATTGTCTCCACCAGCCGAAGGCTGAGGGAGAGTATGTTTTCCCCTCCGTCCGTCCGTCCGTGCGTCCGTCCGTCCGTGCGTCCGTGCGTCCTCGCAGTTTGTGAACAGCTAATCTCAGTCACCGTTGGCCCGATCGCTGCCAAACTGAGCACACACACTCCCTGGATGCCAATCTAGAACCTCTGCCCCACATTTTTCAAATCAGCCTCATGGTGGCGCTATAACAGGCCGATTTGTGTGGCCTGGTTGTTACCAGCTAATCTCCGGCGCCGTTGGCCCCATCGCTGCCAAACTGAGCACACACACTCCCTGGATGCTAATTCAGAACCTCTGCCCCACATTTTTTAAATCAGCCTCATGGTGGCGCTATAACAGACCGATTTGTGTGGCCTGGTGGAGACCTGTGCTCGTTTGAAAATATTTTCAAATAATTAAGATATGAGAAAATAAATCATGAGTTTAATGCAAACTAGCATTTTTTCAAAAATAATTCCATATAAACAAAATAAGAAAAAGCAATTGTGCTTCACTCTCACATGAATTTGTATAGCTACAAGATAACATAATGGGAATATCAGAGTTATTACCTACAAATAACTAACTACCTTAATGATAATAAGAACAAGAATAACTTTTAAGTGCCTGTTTTGCAGTGGTTCTCAACCTTTGTCTCACAATAAATGCATGTAAATGGATGTGTGTCCACAGGCAGCCTGTTAATTATATTTCAATTCATAGCTACTTCAATTATTGCCTTTATGCAGACAAATACATTTACTGCACCCAGCATTTAGCTTGTCAGAGTGGTCTTGTTGGAGTGCCTCTGTGCGGCTGCAGAGTTCATGTGCAACTTCTTCCAGATAGATTGATTGATTGATTGATTGATTGAAGACTATTAAAAGTACAGTTTCATGACAGTACAGTTCACTGGTACAAGCCAAGGTCAACTAAAAGGAGATCCTAGTAACCTTTTCGGCTTATTTACACAGGAAACCTTTATGTATCTCATATAACCTTGAATGACGGACGGATAGAACTCCATCATTTGCAAAAGGGGGACCCTGCGATTTTCACTTGCAGGGGGGGCCTGCGATTTTCAGGGACTATAGTCGATTAAATGGTTAATCGGTTATTCAATGAATTTATACATGCATATCAATACCTATTAGATATGTCACAGCAGGGCAGGTATGCATATCAATAGACCATTGTCTGAACCTGTTAACTCATGTAATGTATGTGTAAGTGCCGGCCACTTGACATCATTCAAATCCCCCCCCCCCCCCCCCAAACACTGAATTACCAATGCAACTACTAGGTAGTCGATGGTTCCACAAGGTGCCCTTTTTTCACTTGAGTACCCCCCCTTCAAAATGTCTCTGCACGCCCCTGCCTCTTAAAGTGATCCCTGACAAGTAAGCCATGTAGGCCTTAATATGTTATAATAACCCTCTTTAACCAAAATATACCATTTAAAACACTTACAATATATTCCTTTGAGAGAAAAAAAGTTATATTTTCAACCCATGGGGGGAGCCATTGCACTGTTCGTCGCATGCAGTGATGACGTAGAAGATAAATTTTGGCTGGTCGGGCCCAGTAGGATGTTTTGCCGGGTTAGTAAAGTGTTTAATTCAACATCTAAAACTTGTTTACACCGCCATTTTAAATTGGCCCGTCCAGCCAAAATGTATCTTCTACGACCGTCATCACTACAATAATTGAGGTGTTTTTAATTATACATTGTAGTTATAGAGGACAATTATAATGTATTAAGGCATATTTGTCGTATTAGTCAGGGATCACTTTAAAGAGGGTTATTATAACATATTAAGGCCTACATGGCTTACTAGTCAGGGATCACTTTAAAGATGTATGTTACACCCTCCAGAAAAACGCGATTATGCGATCGCAGAATTTCCCGCAATAATCAATGAATGCCGCTGATTATGCGGGGGCTCGCATGATTTCACAATCCCCGCATATTCACCGCATATTTCGCATATTTCCGCGGAAAATATGCGAAATATGCGGGCATCGCTTGATTTCACAATCCCCGCACTTTTTCGCATAAAAGTATAGTCATGCTTCACCGTTCAATCACGTTCAGACACAAAACAGAAGCAAAACAATGATGCGCTGAGAAACACGTGGCTCCTCTCTGTGTGTGTGTGTGTGTGTGTGTGTGTGTGTGTGTGTGCCGTGCGATTGCGTGCACGCTGCACCGTGAGAACTGCAGGCAGACAGAGAGAGAGATGCAGGCATAATGTAGGCTATACGGTATGAGCGTTGGCCCTCGCCAACGTGACGCTAGAATAACACACTCTTCCTCGGTCCTCAAACTTCAAGAAACGACAAATTAAAGTTTATCCTACTTGTTTTGAGGTCTCCATTGTACTCCGTTTGAAACGTTGTGTCGTTGCCGTTCAAAGCAAACGAGCACCTCTCCGAAAAAAAGTAGCACGCAGTATTCCATGGATGGATAGGAACAGCAATTGAATGCATAACATTTTAATCCCTTAAATCCCTTTAGAGAGAGCAAAACCACATAAATAAACCAGAGTTTTGCTTTAGCAGTGAGCTGTATCCTTAGCAATCGCATAGGCCATAGGGTAATTATTTTTGCCTTGATGTAGCCCATTAAGGTAATTAAATTGCAGATATTTGACAGAGGTTTGCTTTTTTGCCTTGAAAATAATGAAAGGCAGTCAAAAAAGTCTGTTTTGCATTTCTCAATTCACTCAAGGACCCTTAAATTCGTGTTTTGACTACTTTGATGACTAGGCCTACTTAGTGATGTTGTGAGCTTGTAGATTGACTATTTCCAAATAGCCAGTGTACTGTATATTAAAGTGGTTTAATTAATAGTTATCAATTTTTATTATAATATGTATATATACTGTACATAGGCTATAAATATGTTTTTTAAGTTCCCGCATATTTCGCATAATTTCGCATTTAATCGCAACTTTCACAAGTTCCCGCATATTTCGCATAGTTTCGCATTGGCATCGCATAAATTCACACAAAAACCCCGCATAATTCACCGCATAATCAAGGATTTTTGCCCGCAAAATCAAGGATTTTAGCCCGCATAATCAAGGGTCTAGTATGTGACATCACAGAACACACATGAAGGAACTGCTTGGGTGATTAGGGCCATTGTTATCTGGTCTGCACCTTTGAGAGCCAAGCTCTTTTCAGATTCTAATGAGCTAATATGTCCAAAGCAATTGTTTCATGTTAACCCTCACTTCAACTGTTCTCTGTTCAACAGCTCAACGGGGGCCCATGCCCATGTTGGTTAAAAAAATTATAATAATCTCATGAGGCCCCCAGCCTGTGTGGGGCTGCCTATTTTGCCTGTATGGACTGCACGGCCCTGTTTAAGAGTAGCCTAATGAATGGCCACAGTCAGTGCGCAGCAGGCTCCACCAATCACTTAACTTACTTGTTAAAAGCAACATATTATTAAGACATGACAGTAATATGGGTGCAAAATGTACTAGCCCCATATAAACGTAAAATATACTCTCCTCCCTAGCTGTGGGCATATGCCATAGGCCTATATGCACATATTATGAACCTGCCGGTCTGTGTCCAATAGAAAGCTGCAGAGCATGGAGTTTTTGCCAGACCCATGAAATGGGTAGTCCTACATAAGCAAATGTCTGTCCGGGTTTTCTATATAAAGGGTATATATGATGATGACATGATGATGACATGCCTACAAAAGGCATGATGTCATAAATGATGATGACAGACAGGGGGTCTGGCACAACCAGGTTGACCTGGTTTTTAAACAAGTACATGGTTACATGCGCAAAAATAACAGATTTACAAGCTATCAACACCGTCGGATATACAGGATGTTAGCTTGCAGATATGTTATTTTAAGCATGTGCCACCGCGCACACAGAGAGAGAGAGAGAGAGGAGAGAGAGAAAGCGAGGAGGCGAGAGACAGACAGACAGAGGATGCGCGAACACCCTGTGATAAGTTCTGTCGGGACAGTCTAGAGCATATTAAATAGGTTATTATAGGCCTAATCGGCGATCACTCACGTACTCCAGCTAATAAATCCACGGGGCTTCTAAATGGAGACCCTGCCTACAGTTCATGTTCATAGCCTTTTTACAAAATAATTCCCAATTTGGCATTGATTATATAGGCTACTTTCAGAGCGTTTGGTGTGTGTGTGTGTGTGTGACTGTGTGTGTGTGTGTGTGTGTGTGTGTGTGTGTGTGTGTGTGTGTGTGTGTGTGTGTGTGTGTGTGTGTGTGTGTGTGTGTGTGTGTGTGTGCGCGCGCATTGCAACCCGGTCTCCACAGAAAATTGTGGTTTGTCTGTGCGTATGTGTGAGTGAGTGAGTGAGTGAGGGAGGGAGGGAGGGAGAGAGAGAGACGAGAGAGAAAGAAAGAGAGGGAGAGAGACAGAGACAGAGACAGACAGACAGACAGACAGACAGACAGACAGACAGACGGACGGACAGATAAAACACAGTAGGCCTATGTAGATAGGCAGAACAACAAATAGCCTAGAAACGATAGAAGGGTCGGGGGAGGGGAAGGCTGGGTTAGGAGCGGAGAGAGGGCGAGATCATTTAGCGACCTACAACCGGGTTGCTCGCTCCTACTGGAGGCTGGAGCGTTGGCACCATGAGTCTGTCGGGGGGAGCGTGTCGCTGAGAGACTTGTTTTTTCATTGTCGAAATACCGTGCTGCCTTGTCGAACTGTTGTTGTGTCGGACAGTTGTCGTGTCGAAACATTGCCGTCCTTTTTTTCGAAAAAGGGTGCCGTCGAAACAGCGGCGCCGAAATCTCGCGATCCCTAAGTCGAACTATCGGCGCGTCGAAATTGCGGGCCGTCGAACAAATGACACGTCGAAATAGCGACACGCTCCCGTGTGTGTGTGTGTGTGTGTGTGTGTGTAGATCATGTGTACCGATTTTTGTGACATTTGAAGAAAATATGTAGGAAAAGGAGCAAAAAGTGTGTTTTGGAGAAAATTCAAGATGGCGGAAAATCTATCCTGGCGCAAATGGGCGTGGCCTATATGGGGAGATGCGTCTTGACCCAAGGAATCCAGGGAAAAAAGAATTTTAATTTTCCGATCTACGGTTCAAGAGTTACGGGGCAAAACGTAAAGTGGGCCGTTATAGCGGCACCATGAGGCCGAGTGATGTAATTATTTTTCGATTCATTCTTAAAATCATTATGAATCTCCTCTCCGAGGTTTGAAACTGTAGCTCCTATGGTTTACGAGAGAAAAATACTTGAAAGTGATTTCTTGCATTGTCCCATTATAAGTCAATGGGGACAATTAAGCGTCGTTTTTTGCCGATTACGTCGGCATGGTAAGGCGGATCGGAACGAAAGGTAATAGAACACCATTCCCGGCCGAGCCGCACATTTTGATGTATATATTGCGCGAGTGGCGTAAATGGTGCGGCACTAGTTACGCGCCGAAGTCAGGCTACATACACACACACACACACACACACACACACACACACACACACACACACACAGACACACAGACCCACACAGCCACGTATAGGGAGCTGCACACAGCTCCAAAAACACTCAATTCAAGCTACATCCTACTAATACATGACTGAATGTCTGTCCAATATATGTCCCACACATTATGATGTCAGTCAGTATTGCTTTGTTTCCACTGAATCATGATGTAATGTTAAATGTGCTATATGTGTTCAAAAGTATACAATGGGAATGTATTCTACAACAGAGGAACTATCTGCTACCTTGCAGGTCCATTTAACGCACGCACGCACGCACACACACACACACACACACACACACACACACACACACACACACACACACACACACACACACACACACACACACACACAGGTCTCAGGGGCACTTGCCCATCGGGCAAGTACAGGTCATGTTCTACTTGCCCAAATGTCATGCCCACTTGCCCTTTCTGGGCTGTGCAAAAAAAAAGAAAAAAAACAATCATACCTAAATTCTTATACGAAATACCTTCATATCTTTGAATACAACTATGGGTTCACAATTGTTATTTTATTGTCTCCACCAGCCGAAGGCTGAGGGAGAGTATGTTTTCCCCTCCGTCCGTCCGTGCGTCCGTGCGTGCGTCCGTGCGTCCTCGCAGTTTGTGAACAGCTAATCTCAGTCACCGTTGGCCCGATCGCTGCCAAACTGAGCACACACACTCCCTGGATGCCAATCTAGAACCTCTGCCCCACATTTTTCAAATCAGCCTCATGGTGGCGCTATAACAGGCCGATTTGTGTGGCCTGGTTGTTACTAGCTAATCCCCGGCGCCGTTGGCCCGATCGCTGCCAAACTGAGCACACACACTCCCTGGATGCTAATTCAGAACCTCTGCCCCACATTTTTTAAATCAGCCTCATGGTGGCCGATTTGTGTGGCCTGGTGGAGACCTGTGCTCGGAAGAGCACTGCTTCTAGTATTTTAAAGTGTAGCAACAGTGAAAACTGCGCATTATAGGTAAACTGTGCTCTTATTTTATATCCCACAGACCAAAAGACAGAGTGTTCTGGCTGCATTCAGGTGTTTTTAGACAGATATCTGGTGTTGTGTTTATAGCCGGTTGCGTCCCCTCTCAAAAGAGTATTTGCCCAGTCGGGCAACCTGAAAGCAAACTCCACCTGCCCAAACGTTTTATTTACCTGCCAGGGGCAGGTGGGCAACCCTTAGTGTCAATGCCTACGCAAGGTCTGGGTTCAATCACATTTTCAGCGTATGTGCGCCTAAAATGGGTGTAGATGAGAACCAATTTCTGCTATTTTATTATTTTATAATTTTTTAAATGCCCAAAATAAATGATAGATTATCGGCTAAATGGCTTAGTTTGACTAACTGTTACCCCTACATTTAAGTCAATTATGTGACAACTAAGCTTCAATTTCCAACAAAAATTAGTGCAAGGTCAAGGTCCATAGTACCACAGATATTCATTTGATGATCCTTGACCTAGAAGGGTTATCTAGGAGGGAAGTAGTCTCGGTACAAATTACGGGTCCATTTGGTTCCAAATGTTCCAAAAGGGAACTGTTAATGAACTGGAATCATTAAAGGGATATTTCTCTTTCAAAAACATTTTGGGTCGTTTTATTGTCTACTCAGGCTTTTGAGAACTCCCTAACCCTAACCCTTTTTAAGTTGCTTGATTCAGTATTTAGATATCTGATATTCATTTTATCAGACACGCCCCTTTCCTGGGGTGCTCACAAAAGCCTGAGTAATGTGAAATGACCCTATAAAATCCTAAAAAGGATCCAAACCCTACACGGTACCCAGGCATTTTTTGTTTAAGATGTAAGTGACATGAGAAGAAATGGGAGAAATGTGTAGCATTTACAGAAACTGTTCACAATGACTGGGTAGAAAGAGAACAATTAAGGAACAAGGGATTGAATATTTTGTTCAAGGACAATTTGACACGTTGAGGCTGGACAGTCACTCAGCTTTGTGGCTACAGTCCAACCTGGCATCCGTTACTGCTACACCTCACTGCCATGCAGGCATCCATCCATAACATAACCTCCCAGTCAAATTAATGCCATTCTCATCTTGTGATCTTGTAGAATTCTCTGGATTGGTGGACACTCGCATCCTCAACATAGAAAGAGATGGAGGAATCCTGTACTCCTGGAAGGTAAGGTTGGTGTCTTCTTTTTTTTAATAGAGATCATAATGGCTTCAGTGCTTAATTGGGCCCTTTGAAGCCTCAACGGTGAGAATTTGAATCATGTTGGAGTAATACAATGTATTTGTATCACAAGATTACAAGGTTCTTAATGTACTGTAATGGTTAAATGGTTAAATAACGGACAGAATCTTAAATTAGACTGGAAAATAGAAAAGTCCATATGGAACTAGAAAAATATTGTTCCTTCGAAACAATTGTGGGCTCGCTTCAAGCCGGAAAACAATGGCTATAAAAGCACAAAATGTCAAGATCGCAGGCAGTGCTCTCTTTGACGTTACTGACGTCAAAGATTGGTCCATTTTGTTCCAAAAATGTGTTGTGCAAAAGTTGACCCGCTGGTGGCGCTATAACAGGCCAATGTGAGAAGGTTGGTATCTGTTCCTTGACCTATTGGGAATGTGCTTGCAAGATTTCACGCACATCCCAGGCTGTGTTCATGATTTGAGGTGTTTTTGGCTTTGGACACTTTATCGCTGCTTGCAGCTATATTTATTATTATTATTTTATAATTTTTTGTGTGCACTTCATAGGCATGTTAGATAAAGGTCCTTAGATTGCGTGTAGAATGTTTCATGCAAATTGCAAAAAAAATCCTAGAATAAAAACGGGTTTAAGCGTTTTACAAACTGCTCAAAATTATATAGCGCCCCCCTTTGGCCATTTGGGGTAAGATTGGTTTCAGTGATATTTGAACTAACCCTCTACACTATTTTGTCATGAAAATGTGACTTTGCTTGTATGTTTTAGAGGCAGAAGAATAATTTGCATAAAAATGCAATATTGTTTGAATTATTTAAAAAAGCATGTTTCAATGTTAAAGAAATTCGATCTGACAGATCTTTAGATATCGGTCCAAAGTTCATGTAAAAAAATGTTTTGTGCACGTGACGCGAAAATTCCAGAATAAAAGCGGGTTTACGCGTTTTACAAACTGCTCAAAGTGGCGGAAAATCGAAGGGCGGAGCTTACTTAACAACGACACAGATGTCTTCCGCTTGAGTCAAAGCACGCGTGTAACAAGTTGCATGTCTTCAAACGAAACGAGTCATGACTTATGCCCGTTTGAAGTTTGAATTTTCAAACGCTTTGTATAGCGCCCCCCTTTGGCCGATTGGAATAAAATTGGTTTCAGTGATACTTTGACTAACCCTCCACATCTTTGCCAAATGCCATGAACGTGTAACTTTGCATGCATGATTTAGAGGCAGAAGAATAATTTGCATAAAACCGCAATATTTATTGAATTATTAAAAAATGATATTTCACTAAAAGAAATCCGCCGAGATAAATCTGACCGTATTGGTCCAAAGTTCATGTGAAAAAAGTTTTGTGCGCGTATCGAAAAAAACCCAGGAGGAGATAGATTTTTACTGTTTTTCATATAATTCCGAATTGTGGGAGATCTAAAGGTCAGAGGTCAAAAGTCAGAGGCTAAAAGTTGTTCGGCATGAGGAGACGCATACGTGTATACAGGTTTCATGCCTGTACCTCAAACACAGCATGAGCTATACCTGTTCAAAGTTCGCACTTTCGAAGGCTTCCTACAGCGCCACCATTTGGCCGATTGCTGTAAAAAGTAATAGCACACTTCGCCACTGTAAACTGAACACATTGATGTTTTTATTTTCATTTTCTCACTAAGTATGTAGGAGTAGAAAGGAACCGAAAATCCCGTCTACTTACTAGATAAACAAATAAATAAATAAATAAATAATGACAATATCTAAAGTGTGCTCGCCAGGTACTGGCGAGCCCACAACTAGAAAACTAGAACGATCCATACATGAAAAAAAATATATTATAATGAATAAAATCCAATGCAGGGCAGCGACACAGGGCAACTTAAACTTATTTTACTCCTTGCGTGACAGTATATACTGTGGATTAGGCTTCAGAGAGCCCTTCAGAGAGGGTACCCGGCAAATGTCTAATTTCTCTTTTGGCTCTTGAGCTAAAATATTTTGGAACCACTGGTCTAGGGTATTGTTGTATCAACCCTTTGGTCTGAAGTGTTCTTATATGCATGGCATCACTCTGCAGAACTAGTTTTGGTTCCATTTTTACACAACGGGGGCAATCGGCAGGTCAAGTGTGTCATTTCACACGTTGTCGCTGTCAGGTGGAAACCTCTTATGTCCAAAACTGGTCCTTTTCAGTAAATGTGGGGCAAAAACACCTCCTATGTAGTTATTTATTTAGTCACAAGATTTTGTTGATAATTTTCATTGGTTCAATATTTACAAAACCCACAGACAGACACATTTCACTTTCAACATAGTGAAGAACAAAAGCAGATCTCCGAGCTGACAAGTTGTCACCACGTGGTGCAATGCAACACGCTGTGAGCTTGTAGATCTGCTTTTTTTTTACAAACTGCTTTTACATGATCCTCCTGTATGACAATGTAGGGCATTCATTTACCTCAAAAAGTTAAAATTAGTGCAGTTCAAAATGTTCCGAAAGGAGAGTTCATTCAGATTTTCGGGGAATTTGTAAAACTATACGTTTTTGGAAACTTAAGTATAACAAAGAGTATAACAAATCAGAAAATCCATTATTCCATTTGCGAATTTTACAACATGTTACACTTTCTTAAAAATGTCAGTATTTCAGTGTCTAACCTATTCTGAAGTGAACCTGGAGACTTTGAGAACCACTGCGGTAGACAATCATTTCTGTACCATTTTTGTTCTAATGTTTTTGTGTTCCGACAGGGAACTACAGGAAACACCAGGATTGGAAAATATGACCCTAATACAAAACGTAACAAGGTACTGTGTGTGTGTGTGTGCGTGTGCGTGTGCGCGTGCGCGTGCGCGTGCCTGCGTAAAGTAGATACTTTATTGATATGGTTACTTTGTCCCCACCTGGTGGCAGCATGTGGGACAACACTACTGTGTCAGTTTCATGACAGGTGTTTGGCTCAGGAGTCTTAACCCAGGCCAAGGACCCCTTAGCTGAGAGAGAGATGAAGCCAGTGGCGCTTCTGACTCCACGGGGGCCCTAAGCAAGATCCCACTTAAGCCCCTTTTCCACTGACATGGCCCAACACCACACCACACCACACTGCCCACTTGTGTCAGGTTTTCCGCTACAAGGACCTGGGTAGAGTGGTGTGAAAGTGGTACTAAACATGGTACTAAAAAGTGTCCAATTTAGAGTAGGTCTGAGCTAGGCCAAACAGGGCCAAACACTTCATGATGCCTGATAACTCACTGACTTTTCATTTAGACCACCAGGATATGGTTGTAATACATGATAATAGATTCTGTTGTGTTATAACCACTATTATAATCTATTTTAAATTATCATAGTAATACATTAATACTTTATAGTGTATTATACTCACAGTTATAATCCATTATAGTGTATTAAAATTAGGATAGTTGTAATACAAATTTATATTGTATTAGAATCACAGTTAAAAGGTTGCATTTGTTTCTTACTGATAGGGGTACTTTTGTGTAATGGAAAATGTAGATATTTTGGTGGTGCGGTGTGGTGTGGTGTGGTGTAGTGTGGTGTAGTGTGGTGCTAAAGCTGCAGTCGAAAAGGGGCTTTGGGGCCCAACGAGTTGTGTTCGTAGCCGGCGCCGGCGAAAGATTTGGGCAGTTTACAGGTAGAATTAGAGGAATATTAACATTAGGATTATACTGTTGTGATGTCCAGTGGCTAAATAAATAGCTATGAATCAATAGCTATTTAGTCAATGTCAATATCTTGCTTTCCATCTTGCATCAGTGCTGACTGAGTCTGTCTGATAGTGTAAATATTGTCGTCAATGTATTTTTATTTTTAGGCATTGTCTTTCTTTTGTGTGCGCACTGTGCACCACCCCAACTATGAATATAATCTCCTCCTTGCTGAATATCTTCTAAGTTGTCTATCTATGAGAGTGAATGATCCAGTCTAGTATATGCTAAATAAATGAAAGCAAGGGATCGCCTCTCTCCTTTCTAGTTGTATCGCGGCTACACAGTGGTGGAAAAAGTACTCGCATGTTTTACTTAAAGGGGATGACCACCCATTTTCAATATTGAACTATGTCATTAATATACCTTAGAGGAGTTGTGTGGAAATAAAAAAAAGTTCCCCCTCTTCTGTGTTGCCTAGAACTGGAGGATTGATTTTGGGGTTTGTATTGCAAATTACAACTTGATGACATCACACATTGTACTTTACAATACAAACCCCAAAATCAATCCTCCAGTTCTAGGCAACACAGAAGAGGGGGAACTTTTCTTTTATTACCACACAACTCCTCTAAGGTATATTAATTACATAGTTCAATATTGAAAATGGGTGGTCTTCCCCTTTAAAGACCGGGTGACAAGGCCAAAACAGCTAATTATGGCTATCAAATTATCATAATTTTTTGATGATGTCATGTACCCCCATGTTAAATTACCCAATCAAATTAATTTATTGTAGTTACTGTACTGAAAGTAGTACTTTCTGTACAGTAACTGCAATACATTAATTTGATTGGCTACTATGGGGGGAGGGGCGGAGTTGAGCGGCGAGCATTATCTTGTGAAACTACCCCAACATAACATAAGGCTGAGGAGATGACTAAATTGACGACTACTTTGACGAATTTGATGATCCAACATCAGGCTGACCTGATGAAGGAGGTCTTGGCTTTGAAGGCGACGGTCAAGGAAAGAGATCAAAAGATTGAAGAATTGGAGAAAAGATTGGATGAAATGGAACAATATTCAAGGTTGGATGACATAATTATTTCGGGGCTGAAAGTTAAACCATTCTCCTATACCAGGGCTGCTGCCAATAGCCCCAGCACCCCGCCAGAAGAACAAGCAACCACTGAAAGGCAAGTCATTGATTTCTTTAAATCTAAGGAGATTGTGTTGGACCAGGATCATATCGCTGCTTGCTACACACTCCCAAGCAAGGATCGTAAAGCAAACCCTGTTATACTCTTGAGATTCGCAAACAGAAAACACAAGAATCAACTCCTGATACAAGGAATGAAGCTTAAAGGCTCGGATGTTTATGTCAACGAACATCTAACAAAAAAGAATGCTGAAATTGCCAGGGAGGCTGTTTGACTACCCTGGCAAAACGTCAAGATAGCTGCTTCTGTACGAGACACTGAAACTCTGACATTTTTATTAGTGAAGCAGAATTACCAAGAAATCCCTTGTCTCAAGGACATGCCGCTTGATAACCCTGTAGCCAAAACACTGCCAACTCTACTACAGAAAAATGTCAAACTGACTCAGATAAAGAATGCAAAACACAGGCTTTGCCTAGCCAAAGTGGATGTGCACGTACTGTAACCATATTTGAACTGAAGCGTAACAAAAGGGAGGCCACAACTGAATTAACCTGGAAAATATCATGGACAATGCGTAATCATGGACACAAACCTAGAAAAAAAAACTACATTCACTCTATCATGTTTCTCTACCTCCATTTATTATTACACTTATTATTATTACCCCTATCGTTAAATCGGTCCACGAAGCCGAGGTCCTAGGGCTGGTGTACACGACAAATTTCCAAACCCCGCTGTGTGTTCCCTGGGGGCGTGAAAAATAAGGGGGTGGGCTCTACATGTCCTCTGGGACCCCATCTACGTATGGACACCACTTGTTCGCCCATCCGTCTTACGGATGCTTTTTTATTCCATTTTATTTGTTTTAGGGTCCTATCTTGCAGTTCAAGCCTATTTCCACAGGGTGGCAGGCTACTTTCCCAACCTACTGGAGGTGAACATGCAGGGGCGTCAATTGGGTATGGCAAGCTATGATTGGTGTCTTGCAAGACACCAGTCATGTTGCCATACCTTAGCCTTTCCTGAACTGACGCCGCTGTGAACATGTGTACACAGCCAGCATATTACTCAATGCCAAACTTTGCACACACACTCCTTGCCTGCCAATCCACAACCTCCACCCCTCCAGGGACCCCCAGGGCTTATCTCCCGATTAGGACACTTTCCAGCATAGTGACATGCAGAACAAACTGTCCATATAGTATGGTTTACATAAAAGTCAGTTGTCTTTCACACACACACACACACACACACACACACACACACACACACACACACACACACACACACACATATATATATATATACACATATATATATATATATATATATATATATATATATATATATATTTCATTTATTTATTTCATAAATATTTTTCATCACAATTGGGTTTGTGGGGAGCCATCCCTGCTTCAAGCTGTCACAGCACGGCACCAACACTTCAAACTAGTTAAAAAACCCAATACAGCAGATCTACAAGCACCTCACAGATCTACAAGCACCTCGCACATGCCAGGGACAGAGTAGGTTGGCCTGCATAAGCCTTGCTGTCAACACACTATACTACACCACTCAGGCCACCAAGCCAGGTGTGGTCAATTAGTGCCTTCTTTTGATCAGTGGCTTCTGCTTGATGAGTGGCACCAGTCTGTCTTTGTTCCCTGGTCAGTCAAGTTCACTGGGAGAGAATGTTTCAGATCAGTGCAAGTGTATTTGTTTTCCATTTGGACTTACTGTGTTTTGTTGGTACAGTATGCGTGCGACTAACTAATATTTCTGATAATTCCAATTTGTTTGTTGTTTAATTAGCCGGATTGTGAATGCCCTGCATTTTTCTTTCATCTTTAGAACCACACGTGTGTAACAAAACAGAGTGGTGATCATTTGGTGTGGGTGAAGAGAAGAAAAACATTTCATTAAAGGAGTAGTTCACCCCCAAAGTGACTTTTTTTCTATTGAACTCAAGTCTCCATGGCGTGAGTAATACATTGAAAAAATAAGTCATTTTGGGGGTGAACTACTCCTTGAATGTCAGTTTTGTGGTGTTTTGACTGGACACCCTGAACATATTGCCAGATAGATAGACAGACAGACAGACAGACAGACAGACAGAGAATTGTAGGCCTTGCATTTATTTGACTTGGTTCCAACAGATGGCGAAAATAGCTAATCTTCAAGCTCACAATGCCTCACTGTTTGGACAAAGAGTTGAGGCGTTACATTTTGTAAAACACGGCCTTGTGAAAATAGCAGATCTACATGCTCACAACACCTCACAACGCAGGGCAGCGTGAGCATGTAGATCTGATATTTTCACAATTTCTGCCCCTAATATTTAATTTATCATTTTAAAAGTATTAAAAAGTCCTTAAATTGTCTCTTTAGAAATGTGCAGATAGCCTCTGTATACTGTTGAGTGGAAAAACAATGTTTCACATTAAGCTAAACATTTGGGACCACCCAAGATCATTTGGAGACCCCTCTAGGGGTCCCATAGTTGAACCACTGACTTATAAGGGGAGTATGGAGACCCCTCTAGGGGTCCCATAGTTGAACCACTGACTTATAAGGGGAGTATATGAGGCTGGATCCGTCTGGAACACTGCACTAGGCTCTCGCCAGCTCTGTAGCTCTCCACACTTGAACAGTTGTGTCCTTAAATTCAATTATAATAATTAACCCCTGTATATACGGGCAATAGTTTTACATGACTTTGTGTACACAGCCAATAGTTTTACATGAACATGTCTAGGCTTTAGTACTGTACTGCCTCGTATAGCCCAACAGAGCCCAGCACAGAACAGCACAGCCCACCAGAGCCCAATACAGCCCCCCAGAGCCCAACAGAGTCCAGCAAACCTAAGTCCAGCCCAGCCGAGTAGGAGTATAGACCGGGGAAAGGGGGTAGTTAGATGACTCCACCAGGCCATTACTGTCCAGATCTGGCTTGAATAGGCCAGACTAGGGTAGACAGGACTGCACCAGACAACACCAGGCTGCTCCAGCCTGGTGGGACACTCAGAGACTTTGTAAACGCCTGTGTACATTTCCCATAGATTCTATGGGACTTGAACACTTGCTCCTGCCCTTCGTGTACACAATCTGTGCCGTGTCCCCTCAGAGGGACATTGTGGGCCCCCCGACCTCACTTTGAGAACCGGCCATGGACCACTTGATAAGCCCACAGTGTCCCTCTGAGGGTCCCCCGACCTCACTTTGAGAACCGACCATGGACCACTTGATAAGCCCACAGTGTCCCTCTGAGGGTTCATGTAAAACTACTGGTGACTTTGTACACGCCTGTGTACATTTCCCATAGATTCTATGGGACTTGAACACTTGCTCCTGCCCTTTGTGTACACGGTCTGTGCCGTGTCCCCTCAGAGGGACACTGTGGGCCCCCGACCTCACTTTGAGAACCGACCATGGACCACTTGATAAGCCCACAGTGTCCCTCTGAGGGTCCCCCGACCTCACTTTGAGGACCGACCATGGACCACTTGATAAGCCCACAGTGTCCCTCTGAGGGTCCCCCGACCTCACTTTGAGGACCGACCATGGACCACTTGATAAGCCCACAGTGTCCCTCTGAGGGTCCCCGACCTCACTTTGAGAACCGACCATGGACCACTTGATAAGCCCACAGTGTCCCTCTGAGGGTTCATGTAAAACTACTGGTGACTTTGTACATGCCTGTGTACATTTCCCATAGATTCTATGGGACTTGAACACTTGCTCCTGCCCTTCGTGTACACGGTCTGTGCCGTGTCCCCTCAGAGGGACACTGTGGGCCCCCCGACCTCACTTTGAGAACCGGCCATGGACCACTTGATAAGCCCACAGTGTCCCTCTGAGGGTTCATGTAAAACTTAAAACTAATGCCCGTGTACACAGTGGTTAATCGCATGTGCAAGGATCTACAGAGCTGGCTGGAGCAGCCTGGTGGAGTCTGGTGCAGTCCTGTCTACCCTGGTCTGGCCTATTCAAGCCAGATCTGGACAGTAATGGCCTGGTGGAGTCATCTAACTACCCCCTTTCCCCGGTCTATACTCCTACTCGGCAGGACTGGGCTGGACTTAGGTTTGCTGGACTCTGTTGGGCTCTGGGGGGCTGTATTGGGCTCTGGTGGGCTGTGCTGTTCTGTGCTGGGCTCTGTTGGGCTATACGAGGCAGTACAGTACTAAAGCCTAGACATGTTCATGTAAAACTATTGGCCGTGTACACAAAGTCATGTAAAACTATTGCCTGTGTACACAGTGGCTTTTTCCTTGACCTTTCGAGTTAGGAGTGTCGTAGAGACACGAGACCGGGTTTGTTGGATTCAGCGTCAAAAAGTAAGTCAGAATAAGTGTCTTTTATCCGAAAGAATGTGTAATCGTGTTGGTGGCGTGCAAATTTCGTGTCTTTTTCGCAATCATAAAGGGTTCAAAGTGTCGGAGAGACACGAAACCCATTCCATCGGATCAGGCATCCTTCAAATATGAAAAGTGTTTCCTGCGTAAAACAAACAGATTTTTTTAGATTTTTTTATTGATTTTAAGGACAAAAATCCGGGTTTCGGTGTCTTTTTCGCAATCGTAAAGGGTCATGAGAACCTAAGTCCAGCCCAGCCGAGTAGGAGTATAGACCGGGGAAAGGGGGTAGTTAGATGACTCCACCAGGCCATTACTGTCCAGATCTGGCTTGAATAGGCCAGACTAGGGTAGACAGGACTGCACCAGACAACACCAGGCTGCTCCAGCCTGGTGGGACACTCAGAGACTTTGTAAACGCCTGTGTACATTTCCCATAGATTCTATGGGACTTGAACACTTGCTCCTGCCCTTCGTGTACACAATCTGTGCCGTGTCCCCTCAGAGGGACATTGTGGGCCCCCCGACCTCACTTTGAGAACCGGCCATGGACCAGATCGGGCATGCTTCAAATATGAAACGTGTGTCCTGCCTGAAACAAAACATATTTTTTTGATTTTTTTATTCATTTTAAGGACAAAGGGCCTGTTTTGACGCCTAAAACGACCCTTTTCCTTGACCTTTCGAGTTAGGAGTGCCGTGTACACAGGATCTACAGAGCTGGCTGGAGCATGGAGCAGCCTGGTGGAGTCTGGTGCAGTCATCTAACTACCCCCCTTCCCTGGTCTATACTCCTATTGGGCAGGACTGGGCTGGACTTAGGTTTGCTGGAGTCTATTGGGCTCTGGTAGGCTGTATTGGGCTCTGGTGGGCCGTGTTGTGCTGTGATGGGCTCTGTTGGGCTACACGAGACAGTACAGTACTAAAGCCTGAACATGTTCATGTAAAACTATTGGCTGTGTACACAAAGTCATGTGAAACTATTGCCCGTATATACAGGGGTTAATTATTATAATTGAATTTAAGGACACAACTGTTCAAGTGTGGAGAGCTACAGAGCTGGCGAGAGCCTAGTGCAGTGTTCCAGACGGATCCAGCCTCATATACTCCCCTTATAAGTCAGTGGTTCAACTATGGGACCCCTAGAGGGGTCTCCATACTCCCCTTATAAGTCAGTGGTTCAACTATGGGACCCCTAGAGGGGTCTCCAAATGATCTTGGGTGGTCCCAAATGTTTAGCTTAATGTGAAACATTGTTTTTCCACTCAACAGTATACAGAGGCTATCTGCACATTTCTAAAGAGACAATTTAAGGACTTTTTAATACTTTTAAAATGATAAATTAAATATTAGGGGCAGAAATTGTGAAAATATCAGATCTACATGCTCACGCCGCCCTGCGTTGTGAGGTGTTGTGAGCATGTAGATCTGCTATTTTCACAAGGCCGTGTTTTACAAAATGTAACGCCTCAACTCTTTGTCCAAACAGTGAGGCATTGTGAGCTTGAAGATTAGCTATTTTCGCCATCTGTTGGAACCAAGTCAAATAAATGCAAGGCCTACAATTCTCTGTCTGTCTGTCTGTCTGTCTGTCTGTCTGTCTGTCTGTCTGTCTGTCTGTCTATCTGGCAATATCCTCAGGGTGTCCAGTCAAAACACCACAAAACTGACATTCAAGGAGTAGTTCACCCCCAAAATGACTTATTTTTTCAATGTATTACTCACGCCATGGAGACTTGAGTTCAATAGAAAAAAAGTCACTTTGGGGGTGAACTACTCCTTTAACGAAATGTTTTTCTTCTCTTCACCCACACCAAATGATCACCACTCTGTTTTGTTACACACGTGTGGTTCTAAAGATGAAAGAAAAATGCAGGGCATTCACAATCCGGCTAATTAAACAACAAACAAATTGGAATTATCAGAAATATTAGTTAGTCGCACGCATACTGTACCAACAAAACACAGTAAGTCCAAATGGAAAACAAATACACTTGCACTGATCTGAAACATTCTCTCCCAGTGAACTTGACTGACCAGGGAACAAAGACAGACTGGTGCCACTCATCAAGCAGAAGCCACTGATCAAAAGAAGGCACTAATTGACCACACCTGGCTTGGTGGCCTGAGTGGTGTAGTATAGTGTGTTGACAGCAAGGCTTATACAGGCCAACCTACTCTGTCCCTGGCATGTGCGAGGTGCTTGTAGATCTGTGAGGTGCTTGTAGATCTGCTGTATTGGGTTTTTTAACTAGTTTGAAGTGTTGGTGCCATGCTGTGACAGCTTGAAGCAGGGATGGCTCCCCACAAACCCAATTGTGATGAAAAATATTTATGAAATAAATAAATGAAATATATATATATATATATATATATATATATATATATATATATATATATATATATATATATGTATATATATATATATATATATATATATATATATGTATATATATATATGTGTGTGTGTGTGTGTGTGTGTGTGTGTGTGTGTGTGTGTGTGTGTGTGTGTGTGTGTGAAAGACAACTGACTTTTATGTAAACCATACTATATGGACAGTTTGTTCTGCATGTCACTATGCTGGAAAGTGTCCTAATCGGGAGATAAGCCCTGGGGGTCCCTGGAGGGGTGGAGGTTGTGGATTGGCAGGCAAGGAGTGTGTGTGCAAAGTTTGGCATTGAGTAATATGCTGGCTGTGTACACATGTTCACAGCTGCGTCAGTTCAGGAAAGGCTAAGGTATGGCAACATGACTGGTGTCTTGCAAGACACCAATCATGTTGCCATACCTTAGCAACAGGCACGATGAAAAGTACATTTAATTATTTCCCCCCTGTAGCCAAGGTATGGATAAGCCCACAGTGTCCCTCTGAGGGTCCCCCGACCTCACTTTGAGAACCACCACGGACCACTTGATAAGCCCACAGTGTCCCTCTGAGGGTTCATGTAAAACTACTGGTCGTGGACACCACCTAGGGCCTGTGTACATATGGCTCTCTGCTGCCCCCCAGTAAGAAACTATAGACGGCACAGACCGTGTACACGAAGGGCAGGAGCAAGTGGTCAAGTCCCATAGAATCTATGGGAAATGTACGAAGTCGTGTACAAAGTCACCGGTTGGTCCACGAGCCATAGTTTTTTCCATTTTAGCTCCCTACAGTGTACACGAATATGATTATTATTATGATTACTATTATTACCCATATTATTAGTCTGTTTGTTTCTCTTTTCTTTTCTTAATTTACTCTTACCTGCTATTAGGCTGATGTATGCTTAAATCCTAAACACTTTAAATTATTATGTAAGTAAAAAAAAAAAAAAAAAAAAAAGTACATTCATTCTATCATGTTTCCTTTTCAGTTATTATTATTATTATTATTATTACCCTTATCCTTTTATCATGTTTCCTTTATCTCCATTTATGTAATTACATTTTTTTGAGAAAAAAAGTAGATTATTCATCTATTCATTTATTTCATTATCACCAGAAGGTAAAATCGTATACTCTTATAACATATTCTGATTCCTGAATTGCTAGTGTTGATGTATATGGAAATTCTTCCAACATGTTTTTTCCCTTTTCTTAATTTTCCATTTATTTTTTAATTTTTAATTTTCCATTCTCATATCTGCTATGAGGCCGATGTATCCTTGAATTTCAAACATTCCTATAACTAATCACTGTATTTTACTCATTGAATAAGTAGGATAGGCTTCTACAAGCTTTCAGCTTCAGCCTATTCCTTTTGACCACATGTAACAATGACTAAGTGGATGTATGACTTGTAAAAATGTGAGTGATCAAATAAACTAAACTAAACTAAACTAAAAATAACTGTGCGAGGAGGAGAAAATGCGACAATTTATAAACCGAATTTTAAAACAAGCAGTTCTAGGGGTAACTAGACCAGGTCACCTGGTTGTGCCAGACCCGCAATGAAAACTAGTATGGCACTGAACTAACACATGAACACACAGGATTTTATAGTCTCAGCAAAAAAGTGTAGTGAGCTTGTAGATCGGCTGTTTTCACTAGTATGGCACTGAACTAACACATGAACACACAGGATTTTATAGTCTCAGCAACAAAGCGTAGTGAGCTTGTAGATCGGCTGTTTTGACTAGTATGGCACTGAACTAACACATGAACACACAGGATTTTATAGGCTGAGCAGCTGGAAATGTTTGTGAGCTTGTAGATGGGCTGTTTTCACTAGTATGGCTGTGGGGCAAATGTTTTGCAGCACTGAACTAACACATGAACACACAGGAATTTATAGTCTCAGCAGCTCGTCAGCCAACTCAACTCAGCTGGTCCCGTACAGGTGACGGCACTCAAGGCAATCAGCCGAGCAAGGGAAGGGAGGGGCAGATGAGCAGTCAGAGGCAAACACAGGCACACTGAGGAAAAGAGGGACACTGAGGAAAAGAGGGACCGACCGACCGACCGACAGACCGACAGACCGACAAAGCCTTATGTAGGCCGACCCCCTGGGTCTGGCAAAAATTGTATAGAATCTGTTATAGAATCAATTAGTTATGAGAGGGCCCGCAAAATCTAGCAACAGGGGCAGCCGAAATCTAGCAACAGGGGCAGCTATGAAAAAAATCGACTAAAGCAGGTATAAAGGGGTATGATAAAAGACAGATTTAACCCTATATGTGTTTTGGTCTGGATGACTCCTTTAAGTATCACTTTAAGTAAAAGTATCAATACCACCATGTAGAAATTAGGGGTGGAACTATTCACTTACTCGATTCGATTTGATTTCGATACCTAGGGTGACGATTCGATTTATAGTTAGTTAGTTTTACAGAAAATAAATGTAGATAGTTAGTTATGGCTAAGGAAAATCAAATCAAATCAAACAATCTACTTAAAATAGATTACCCAGACTGTTTAGTTACCAATGGCTAATGATGCAGTTGTTACTGTAAGTAGAGCTACAGTACATCTCTCTTTCATTTGATTTGCATCAGGCCGACAATGACGTTTTGGGTATGCTACTCTATTGGGCAGAGCCACTGGTAAAAAAACAAAAACAAATCGCCGCTTTCAAGATGTTTTAGCCATTATCTCTGAAACGCAAGGTCCAATCTGCTCAGTTTAAAGTTTGTTGGATGCGTGACTTTGAGGACATTTAGCTGGTGGGCCAGTCAAAATTGCGCCAGAGTTTGAGTATCACTGCTCTACACCAATCCTCTTGCCGAAAATAGCCAATCTACAAGTTCACAACGCTTCACAGGCAGTGTGAGGCGTTTTGAGATTGTAGGTCGGCTATTTTCTTTTCTTTTTGATTGATTGATTGAAGTATTTATTAGTTGTTTGCATAGGAAAAGGTACAGTTTCATGACAGTACAGTTCACTGGTACAAGGTCAACTAAAAGTATAAGCTCATGAAAGCCGTGGCTTGTTTACATTAGGGGTGTGAAAGAATATTCTTTATTCGAATATTCGTTCGAATGTTAACAATAAAAGAATATTCGAAAGTAAAAAATTGAGCTTCGAATTAATTTATATTTAATTAAAACAAATCTACCGCACTTCTCGCGAGATTCTGGGCGCATGGAACGTTAAAAGGTGGCTGGTCTCGCAAGGCAGAAGTCTCCATTCGCTGCTGCAAAAGTGGGCTGATCTACAGGTCCACAATGCGTCGCTGATCCAATACGTTGTGGGCTTGTACATTAAGGGTGCCTATTTAGCAACACCGTCATACGGCGAAGAATAAACCTCCAGCTGCTTTTAACTTTCCCTTCACACTGTCACTGGCCGTCGTCCGCTCCGCAGGGAAGGCTCTCTCCTTTCCGACGGAGTGGAGAGATGCACTCGCCTCGCAGTTCACTGCACACTCAGTGCTTTTAAACTTAATACGTTGATTCAGAATGATTAACGAGTCAAGCTGAAACGTGCGACTCATTTGGTAGTGACGGGAAGCCGGACAACGAGACTTCTCCAACGAAAAACACAAAGCATGGATTTCTTCTCTCACGAGTCATTCTCCCCGCACGCAGCCACGGTAACGGTAAAACTCCGTCACACTCTTGTAGACTGCCTAATTTGGTTCAAACCAAAACATACTCCATTGGTGTGTAGTGCACATATGAATACTGAATATGGATACAGTATTAATATATATCGTAATATTAAAAATAATATTTCATAAAATAATTATGAAACATAATTTTTCTATCACGCTATTGTTTACAAGCGTGAGTTCTTGGCAGAGTTGCAATAAATGTTCATTACTGTGCATACATACTGTAAAATATGAATATTTACTAAAAATGACAAATTACCTTTTAATAGAATGCCTAAGCATTTAAGATTCCAGTACCAATCACATCGATTCAAAACACACAGAAAGAACGTCAATGTCCACACTGTTTCGCTAAAATATGAAAAAGTGATTTATTATAAAAATCATAAAATGTACATTCAGACTAGCATAACTATGTCTGATTCTTCAAGCAAAAGATAGATAATAGGTTCCAAGGGAAGTAGTAGGCATAGTATTTCAAAACCTGTCAAACTGTACAAAATAGATGGCAGACTACTGTACAGTGTTCACTTTTGCAAAGTGTTTCCCCAAAAACATATATATCAAACATTCACCAAAAGAAAAGAAATAAAAGAAATGAAATCAATAAAAGATCATTAAACATTCAATATCTAACCCTACTCTATCTTAGTTGCCATTGAACACATGTAAAAACTTTGCCTTGCCTGCTGAAGGTCCGTTTGCATCACGTGTGTGGGAGTAGGAGAGGAGAGGGAGCTAGCTGTTTGCTAGCATGCGCTAGGTCGGCCATGTTTGCTGGGCGTCGTCGCCATGCGGTCTGCACATGCGGCCTGAATGGAGGCAGCCATCTTGGAGATCCACAGGAAGTGGAGCGTGTGCAGAGCAGGATGGAGAGGCACCCCCCGCTGGCTGGAGGAGGCGCTTGCTCAGGAGCAGGAGATCCTGCTGCTGTTGAGTGGTGGTCACCCACGTCTGTTGTCTTCACCGCTGGAGGGGGAGAGAGCTCGCACGCTCCAAATCTCACTGTCTGGGTATCTGGTTGATGTCGTCGTCGGAGTGGGAGAGATAGCGTGCCTCAATCCCACGGACTGGCAGTCCTGATGATGAGTCCGGCAGGACTCTATGTTGCGAGAGACCAGGGGACAGAGTCCCCTGTCAGCTGAGTGGTCTTGAGATCTCCTGTGCTGTTGTTATTTGTTCAGGAGCATTTTTGGAAGAGAGAGTTGTGTTCACCAGGGCATGGCAGCCCCCGGTGGCTGAGTAGTCTTTAGCCCTACTGTCCTGTTGTTTTCTGTTCAGTGATGTTTTTGCAAGAGAGAGAGAGAACCAGGAAATGGTCTTTTAAAGTCCAGAGGTGTGGCCTCTCTGTTAGGCCTGCATGAGGAGGAGTTTGGAGCAAAGATCTCTGTCACCTCCCTGTTCTTAAATGAAGTCAAATTAAAACTCCTATCAACATTCTGAGGAAACGTGATTTCCTACATTTGACCAGATATTTGTAATCATCATTATTTTAGACACGTGGAGGTATCAAGCATCATTGTTTTATATCGTTCAGAGGGCAGATGGGTTAAAAAGTTAGATAACCAAAGAAATACATATTCGTACATGTTAAAATCAATGCATAGTTGATGTACATCGTGTTAGAATACAACACATATGTTCATGTTATGGAATGTCATTGCATCAAGCATTTATCCTCACATTCCATGGCTTCATTGTCTCTGTGAGTTGCAATACTGTTGTGCATGAGGAGCCTGCAAGTAGGATGCAGGATGCTGTTATCAAGATGAGCTCATACCAGAGAGCAATAAAACACAGTCCTGACAGTTGGGCAAGGGGTGTTTGGTTTCACCCTGGAGTACCTAGCCTTCCTTTGGAGAAAGTTGGTTAGTCAGTGATGGGGGGAAGGGTACATTCAACCGGTCCTAACACAAAGGGTCCATTTGGTTGAATATGAGTTATGAATACAATTCATAACTTTTTCGTGTCCATATCTAGGCTTTCAGGCTACAGGTGTGATTATAATTGCTCGTTTCATGTCGTGGCTGTTCCAACTCCATCACAGGCTGCTGCTGTGACGCTTCGCAACGACGATGCGATGCTGCCAGGCACGTGCACACAGACATCAAACGGGGCTTGAGCCCCTGCCCGTTTAAGAGAGAATTGTCCACCAAAATGCCCTTTTAGAAATGTCAGCCCCTGCCTCTATAGCATTCTTTGCACGGCACGTCCCTGACCAACGCGGACCTGGCTGCACGACCGCGACTGTCTACAGTTTACAGTTTAGGCATTTAGCAGATGCTTTTAATCCAAAGCGATTTACAATAAGCAGATAACACAATATATAATATAAATATCACAATAATAAACAAGTTAATATGTCAGTACACCAACAGCAATATAACAATGCAAATGAAATAAATAATTAAAGAAAAAGGTTTCTTAAAAAAAAAAAAAAAAAAGATTAGAATAAACAGCTTCGAATTGCGAATGCTTCGAATTATTCGATATTTTCGAATATTCGAATTTATTCGAATCAACGGTGGATTTTCGGGCGAATATTCGAATGCTATTTTTGGCAAATTTTCACAGCCCTAGTTTACATTGAGATTATTATTATTATTTTTAACTCATAT
This sequence comes from Nannobrachium achirus, assembly GCF_963921795.1. Taxonomy (NCBI): domain Eukaryota; kingdom Metazoa; phylum Chordata; class Actinopteri; order Myctophiformes; family Myctophidae; genus Nannobrachium; species Nannobrachium achirus. The sequence goes on from NC_137830.1 coordinate 36,526,984, forward strand.
CATGTGTGAATAGTACTTCTGTATTAGGGTAGCCTGGTTGCAGCCCATATACCCGCCCACTCTCTGAGCTGAGTCTGAAATCAGGCTAGTATTAGAGCCAAATGTCCCCACAGGTAGTAGAATTTGAGAAATACGGCGTAGACATTGTGAGGTCCATTTTCCTGAGAAATGGTTGCTTTATGGTTAAATATTTTTAGAATTGTTCACAAAAATAATTGAAATTATTCAGGTTTTTTGGGGGTAGGTTTCAGTTGTAGGGGTAACTTCCTGACTCATACTTTGGTATATGAGTCATGCACAGAAAAAAGCAGATCTACAAACTCACAACTTGTGATCTGTTGAGAGCTTGTAGGTTGACGTGCTCCCCTACAGCTCCTGTATACATTTGACATGTGTGTGTGTGTGTGCTCCCCTACAGCTCCTGTATACATTTGACAAGCAGGTGTGTGTGAGCAGCTGCTCTGTTAACAAGGAGGAGACTCTACTAGGTGAGTTCAGACATTTACTCACAGGTCTCTGTAATCCAGCTACTTTTCAACAGGCTTTTTTAACAGTTCAGTGAGAAAGTGGCCTAACCTGAAACCATCTGGTCCACGCGGTTTGTGTCAAATTTGAAAGTGCCATATCTGTGCCAGAAGACAGCGTACCCTTGTCTGTGGTCTTCACTTGCTTATTGCAGTGGTTCTCAAACTTTTTCATGTCAAAGGGCCCCCAAATGGATATATATTTGTATTCGTACACTCACCGTTACCAATCATTAGCTGGGGACCACCTGTAACCCCCTCCAGGACCCCTTTGAGAACCACTGTACTAGATCACGTTGGGGAGAGTGGATCCGGTTTTAATAATAAATTATCCTCCCAAGCAAATTAGTAAGTAAACTTCAAGCATAATGACAAAGCTAAATACTGCAGTTGACTATAAGATAAGGTGAAATACAACTTTTATTGATCTGGTAAGGGAAATTAGGTCACCAAAGACAGCACAGCAGTTAAGTTACAGGGTACAGCTCAGTGGTCTTGTGGTTAGAGTATCCACCCTCAGACTGGGATTGGGGTTCGATCCCTGGCGGGGTCATACCAAAGACTCTAAAAATGCCTCCTTGCTTGGCACTCAGCATCAAGGGTCGGATTGGGGGTAAGTCCCTGTGACATACTAGTGTCGTGTCCAGCGGGTGTACTCACGCTAAGGAAACAGGAGATAGGCTCCTGCCCTATGGGCTGGTGTGTTACGTAGTATACCGTGCAGAAATTAAGCATATACTGTCTACTAACCATTTCGTCCATTGACCACACATGAGCCCATAGCCTATATGCGCGCATGTCTTGCACATGCAGGGACTTGTTATTGTATGAAAAAAAACTAGAACACACCACTGGGTTACAGGGCAAGACAAAAGTACTGTAGAATAGCCTTTTCTTTTTTTTTATATATAGTATAACATATCCTATTTGATATGAGACAACATTACTGTTGGTTTCCATGTTGTCTTTCAGCCGTCAGTCTGGCACAGAGAACTGGTGCAGAAGAGCGTTTCAAACCAGGTGACACACTCACTCACTCACTCACTCACTCACACACACACACACACACACACACACACACAGACACTCGCACTCACGCACACGCGCGCGCACGCACGCACGCACGCACGCACGCACGCACGCACGCACGCACGCACGCACGCACGCACGCACGCACGCACGCACGCACGCACGCACGCACACACACACACACACACACACACACACACACACACACACACTGACTCACTCTCTGAGAGAGTTACAGTGTGAGACGCATGTTTACTGTTCAGTTTTTAATATAAACCAGTACCTTAGATATTTTTGCCAGATTTTTCAGTTGATGTTAACCACTGTCCCTTCATGTAGCATGTTTAATTATCTCTACCACCGTTTATTTATCACTCCGTCTGTCCATTTCTCTCTCTCTCTCTCTTACCCTGTAGTATCAAAATGTCTGACTCTCCTCATAGAGATTTATCCCATCAACAACACCAGAGTCCTGAAGGCAGTAGACTGCAGGGTCAAAGTGCAGGTATTGTTTGTGTGTGTGTGTGTGTGTGTTAAGGCAACTTTTAACCGCACAGATTTTCCGCCGATGTGCGTCGATAAGCGTCATTTGCCGAACCGGGAGCTTATCGGCAGGTTTTTGGCAGCGGGTCAGGACCGCTATCGACCAGTAACAACGGAAAACTGAAAGGCTGGACTTTCCCAGTTTTGTTGAGTTGCTTGAGTTGTTTTGAAAAAGTTGTGAAAATGTGTGCAAATCTTTGAATATATGTATTTTCAAAGCGAACGTTTGTAACTCAAATTTTGCTTCTGGGGGGTCCCTGGAACTAAATATTTTGAGATGGGTGTCCGTGGCCAAATAAATATAATTTTGGGGGTCCTTCACATGTAAAGGTTTGAGAACCACTGACATAGTAGTCTCTCAAGAACAGACTAACTGAGCTCCAGTTAAGTGAAAAGGACATTTTCTTTGACGATGGCTGGCCAGATTGCTGACATAGAAACAAAGGTTTTTCAAAAAACCGTATAGAAGGATTCAAAAGACACGTATAGAATTGGGTCAAAATTCTAATTTTCACGATTTTTCAAAAATAGCAGATCTGTGAGCTTGTATATCTGCTATTTTTCAATAGTTAAAGCATAAAATAATGATACACAATGATGTGTACCCGTTCTAAATGGGTTAATCCACGTGATCTGTATTTCTATGGTTAAGACGCCCTGGTGCAGTCCTCTTCCCAGCGCCCGAACATCATGCTTCAGCATCAGCACTCCTGACACTGTGTGTGTGTGTGTGTGTGTGTGTGTGTGTGTGTGTGTGTGTGTGTGTGTGTGTGTGTGTGTGTGTGTGTGTGTGTGTGTGTGTGTGTGTGTGTGTGTGTGTGTGTGTGTGTGTGTGTGTGTGTGTGTGTGTGTGTGTGTGTACAATACAATTTAGTCCCCATCGCAATCTATAAACTGGTTGACATTTCCGTTGTGCACCTTCCCTGCTCACGGTTCAATTTATTTTTTACTGTCTTTAGCGGCAGGTCACGGGTTTTACTTCAGCCCTCTCTGCATCTGTAGACACAGTGTGAGAAGTGTTTGACATTTCACCAGTGAAATGGCTCATAGCGTCCTTCTCATTCTCTCATGTCACACGTGTTTCATACCGTGATTCAATAGTTTTTTTACACCAGATGGAGCTGTTCATGAGTTAATGGGTGATTTGAGAATTAATGATTAATGATTGATTTGAGAATTATAGCCAAAAAAGTCCCTGGAGGAAAATTCTAATGTCTTTTAAAAGTTAAGTAATGTTTTTAATGAAAATCTAAAAATAAATTGGTTACCGGTCTAAAAACTATGTTTATATTTGATGAACGCTGCAAAAAGGCAATGGCATGTGTTGATGCCAAACATGGTAATTCTTTTCCTTTTCCTTTTTTTTTAAGAAACCATTAAAACATAGTAAACATGGACAAAGCATTCATTCAGATACTGACTAGTGTTGCACTGTTTGGTTTCCTAGTTTCTCTACCCAGAGACAGACAAGATCACAGTGATGGAGAGTCATCTGCTGCTGCTAGCTGAGGATGGATGTGAGTCTCTTTTCTCGTCTCTTTCTCCCTGCACTGTGTAACTTTCCTCTCCTAACCCGGATTAGAACCCTGTTTCCTGCTGAAATGTTTACCATTGATCTAACGGAGCCTGCCTGCAGGAGCTGACAAATGTGTTTGTCAGATCCTGTGTCTAGATGAGACGTTACCTTTGAGACGATCTAAACGTCTCAATATAAGAGCGGGGAGACACAACTACCCCAATTGTATACATTTATATTGTATTAACATACCATACAGATAGAACAAAATAAAATGTATTCATAAAAAAAACAAAAAACAAAACAGTCCTGTTGAATTAAGGTTTTTGTATAAAATGTATTTAGCTGCCGCCAAACTCTGGTTTGTGTGTGTGTGTGTGTGTGTGTGTGTGTGTGTGTGTGTGTGTGTGTGTGTGTGTGTGCGTGTGCGTGTGTGCGTTTTAGATGTGGATCAGTACCATGTTATGCTGACTAAACAGGAGGGCTACAGAGTGGTAAGGCTTCTAAACAAATAAAGTAAAGTAATTCCCCATGTTCTTGTTCTGAGTGGAAAATGTATTTATTTATTTTTTCATCCAGATTCCACCGCAGCTTTTAACTGTGTGTGTGTGTGTGTGTGTGTGTGATGAAAACCAGGTAATGGTGAATCCAGACCGTTTGTCCAAAGCAGTGGACAGAGTAGCAGAAGACATCAGCTGGGTGCAGTGGGATGGACGCACGCAAAGACTGTACTACCTCACACAAAAGGTAACACAGGTACACACTCACACAATATCCTCACAGCCACCAAAAAAAAACAACCAAAAACTATAATTTGGCAAGGCCTATTACAAACTCGGGGAAACTCGTGTTTGGCACCAAGTGTGTTAATTAGGAAGCCGTGTTAAATGGTAAATGATAAACAAAATGACTTTGTTTCTATGGATTACTCTCCCCATGGAACGTTCATGGAGATTCCTCCATTGAGGCTCCACAATTTAATTGGCTTAGGAATGCGACAAAAACTTTAAAAATGTCCATGAATTCAAGGCTTCATGGGGTGAGTCATTTTTAGGGTGAATTATTCCTTTAATATACAGTAGCATCGAATATCCATTTTACAGTGGTACAGTTTAACCCTACAATGATTTGGTTATTTGAAAATAGCTGATCTACAAGCTCGCAACTTGTAGGCCCACTGTTTGCTTGTAGATCAGCTATTTTCTAAAAACATCTTGAAACAATTGGGAAAATATATGGTATGGGGTCCCTGGCACAATATCCTTTCAGATGGGGGTCCGTGGCCAAATACAGTACATATTATATTGTGGGTCATTGAGAACCATTGATATACAGAACATACATTATATTGCAACACGGTACTGATGTGTAGTAATTATTTATTTGAACTATAAAATGAAATAATGGGATATTATGTGTGATAATGAACCGTAAAGTGAAATATTGTGGTATTATTTATGATAATGTGAACCTATATTATTATCATTATGTGAACCTACAGGACAAATATGTGCTTCGAGCGGTCCAGTTCTACCCCACCCACAACTGTGAGACCGTGGTAAGACATCCATTGTTTGACACATTTTTATTTTATGACACATTTATCACGTTTCTTTTACTGAATACGTTCATCGCATTGTTTTAGAAAAGTGAAAATGTTTTTAAAATATTCATTTTTCCTGTGAGTAAATTTGTGTTGTTTTAACAGTTTGAGCTGACATTGGAGCTGCCCCCAAATCCCTTCCCTTCAATGAGGTGAGACAATTAGCTGTAGCATAGACCATTGGTTCCCAATTTGGGGTCCGGGGACCCCCAGGGGTCCTTTTGGGGGTCCCCAGCAAAAGTAGTTAACATAGCACCACAATAATTTGTGGTGCTATGTTAACAACTTTATCCATTTATATGTTGGATAACAGATCTACAAGCTATACAGTATCTGGTGTTTTTGTAAATCTGAAAAATATCGACAATGTGTTATCCTTTTGGACTTAACTCTTTGAGTGCCAATCCCGAACTAGTTCGGCTTTATTAGCGTATCGTAGAGTGCCGATCCCGAACAAGTTCGGCTTTTAAAAAAAAAAAAAAAAAAAAAAAAAAAAAAATTGAAAAAAAAAAAATTGATTTTTTTTTTTTTTTTTTTTGGACCCCATCAAATCTGGTGAACATGATTTCAATCGCGATTTTGCATGTTCCACCCCCATACAACCCCATCTAACATACAGGGCAGCCATTTTTGTTTACATTACATGTAAAACATAATGGCGATTATCTCAAGAATGCCTGAACGGATTTCCAATTGGATTTTTTTGTTTGAAAGCTGTGAACAAACTGCACAAATCCACTCCAATGCAATCCAGGATTGCATTGGATTTTTTAGAGCTCATTCTTCTCTGTTTTTTTCCCATGCATGAGGTGTGCAAGGTTTAATCATGGCTAAGTTGACGAAAATAAGGCTTCTAAAATGCTTGGTAGCCAATAGCTAACTTCAAGCTAACTTCATCCTCTTCCTGTACATGCACAAAGGAAAGTGTTCAGCCAAGTCATGGCTCCAGGGCTTGGGCATGCATTACCAGCATATCTCTATTATTCTCTGGTCACTGGGCGCCCTCTAGTGGTGATAGGCTGGCACTCAATGAGTTAATGTCTGACTGTACCACGTGCGGTTTACATTTCTGACTAACAAAGTATTGAATCAATCAAAAATGGTATACATGTGTTTGTTTACTAGGTTTGTGAATGTGGGCTTTGATCATTACCACCAGGAAAGAGCAGAGCATGAGCTGCTTAGGATGGAGGTGTTTACTAACACTATAGGTAATGCACACACGCACGCACGCATACATTTACATACAATATATAGTCACACAGACAAAGCCTTCATAATAATAATAATACCATTTTTCATTTATCTCATATTTTTCCCTCTGCCTGTGCCTGAAAACAAGAGAGTAAGTGAAAGTCATGATGTAAAAATGCTAAATTAAATAACAATACAAATGAGATACGATGGAATCACATAATCATCTTGATCAACCACATTTTTAAATACCAAAAGGTTTTGCCTTAATGAAATAACAGCTGTAGGTGTGCTACATAAATGACAATATGATATATATGATATGAGCTGAATCAGTTGCTAAACAAGATTTAGCGTAAAAAAGAAGCTAGTGAGTTTGTCAACAGCACCAAGTGAGGTGTTCATTTGCTTATTTAAAGACAGACTTGCCTTTTTAGGGTGGACTCATGAGCTTTTTAGCAGGAAAGACAATTGAAAATTCATGTGATGAGGAAATAGAAGGCATGTTAAATATGAATAACATTATTTGTTTTACTGTAAACACACAAAGGGTCCCAATCATATGTGATGTCATACTGTACGTTGTGGCTGTTTTTCTCAATTATGTTTGCCAGCACTAAAAAAAGAAATGAATAGAGGGTATGCACGTCCACTGGGACCCACCCCCCTAATCTAGACTGAGTGGCAAAACATTGAGCAGCATGGAGCATTGGAGTTTGGAAGTGCTAGTTGCAAATCATTCAACGGCCCTGCATACCACCTGTTTCTAAATTGCACATAATGCAGGAGGCAGCAGGATGTTGTGTTGTAGAAAACGAGTGCTTCCAAACTCTGACACTTGGAAAAACTAAAACCTGCACAGAATGTCTTGACAGAAAGTAGCTCATAACATGCCTATGGTGGATTTTTATGAAACAAAAACTTTGCAGATAGAAAGAGGATAATTCAAGCTTTCAGTACAGCCACAATGTTGGTGAGTTAACTTTGTTTAATACAATCGGATAGGACTTTTTTGTTTGGATGTATGGGCTGTCAATGGCAGAAATTCGTTTTTTGCCACTCAGTAGGCATTCCCATATAACTTCCAGCAACAGTGATGTCACATGCATACCCTCTATTGGCATAGTTGGACAGCAAAGAATCATTCTCTCACAGTGCACAGAACTCACACATAATGTCTTTTCTGTTTTCAAACCGATTTCTATGAAAATAATTCAAACTAAATCAAAAACGATTTGAAAAGAATGCCTAAAGAAAAGAAAAAAGGTCTTTATAATTATTACATTTCTTGATTCGTTTTATTTGTCTTGATTAATGTTGGCACTACAATGCCTAATAATTATTCACTGATGTTTGTTTACCCCTTTATTTTCAATAAACACTAACTGAACTAAGTGATCTAAAATACTGTACATGGATGACTGTCAGGGCCAATTAAACTTTATTGAGTGAAGGAAATATGAAACCAGAACCAAACTAAGTGGGGTCCAGACCCTCCGGGTTCCTTGAGGGGGTTTCAAATGGACCCTTACAGTTCTGTAACTCTGAGAGTGTACAAATGGAACCAAATGGACCCATTTTGTATGAGCCACTGAACCAGAAAAAAAAAATGATGTAGGTAGGTAACGGCACCCTCTTGTGGTTGTTTACAGGAAGTATGTGTGTGTGCTACAGCCAGCCTCCAAATGACAACCAGGAGCTAACCTACACCATTGTCCTGGTTCACAAAGGTAGGCAAGCATGCATGTGCATGCATGGGTGCGTGTAAGTATAGAAGAATTTGGGAAACTTTGTGAGGACAGTTTTCCCGGTCCTCAAAATAAGATAAATGGTGGTTTTATGGTTAAAAATGATTTGGAGTAGACATTAGAAATAAGAAAAACAATTGTTTGCTGTTTAGGATTAGGCATTGAGGTTAGGTTTAGAGGATGGGTTTAGGATTAGGTATAATTTAAAGGTTGGGTTTAGGGGTTGGGTTTAGTTCTAGGCATTTAGAGTTAGGTTGGGGTTAGAGTTATGCCTGATTTATACTTGGTTCTAATTAGTGTTGCCCGATCACGTGATCGGATCGGCCGCCGATATGGTCATTTTTATAAGATCGGAGATCGGGAAAAAAATATCGAAAAAAAAAAAAAAAACATATTTTCTGGGAGTACTGAAAGTTACAGGTAAGGTGAATGCGATACGAAATGTAAGCTTACCATAATCACAGTAATCCTTAATCATTTTCAATCATATTCAAGGGCTTTTGGAGAAATGAGACAGACAGAGCACTGCAGAGGGAAGGTGATTGTGTCAAGACTCTGTGTCCAGCTGGCAGCTGATGCCAATAAGTAGTAATTGGCCCCTTGTTAATGGATCAAAGGAAGGCAATTATGTCTCTCTGCACTGTCAACTAGCTGCTACTGCATACTTTTCAAGCAGACTGGTTAATTGGTTATTAACTTATTTTGTTTCAACTTTAAAAATGGCCAATGTTTTACCAGTTTTTATATAGTTTGTTGATTATTTTTTATGCTGTAATGGTCTATTTTATTTTATTTTTTGAGGTATTAAACAGGTTTTAAAAGTCCTTAAATCGTGACTTCACTGCCAAATTTCATAGGCCACACCAAAGGTCCGCTGCACAATGATTGAGAAACACTGCACTAGTAGGCCTATATCACTATACACTACTCATAAGCTTTGTTTTTAATTTGTTGATTCAGTGCTGCACTACGTGATAGAATGAATAGAATTTTTTTTTCTTAATGCCTTGCCAAAAGATCAGATCAGGAAAGATCGGGATCGAATCGGAAGCAATAATATTTGATCTGTATCGGATCGGGAGCAAAAAAACCCTGATCGGGGCATCCCTAGTTCTAATATAGCTACGCATGCTATTGTATGCGGGTGTCAAGCACCCAAAATAGTTGGTTTACAAGCTCACATTGTTTGATTGTAGATATCCATTTGTCCAGTCATACGGTTCATTGCAGAGCTCAACAGTCAATGTGAGGAGTGGTCAGGAAATGTGTGTGTGTGTGTGTGTGTGTGTGTGTGTGTGTGTGTGTGTGTGTGTGTGTGTGTGTGTGTGTGTGTGTGTGTGTGTGTGTGTGTGTGTGTGTGTGTGTGTGTGTGTGTGTGTGTGTGTGTGTGTCCGTGCGCAGGTTGCAGTAAGACCTTCAGAGTAGCTCTGAACAACAACAGCCCCCATCAGACAGAGACACACCACCAACTTCATCCTGTCTTTATCCCCATGGGTTTGTACACACACACACAAACACACACACACACACACACACACACACACACACACACACACACACACACACACACACACACACACACAACCCCCCTGACAGACAGAGTGTGTGTTTTACAGGGTTCTACATGTTGGTGTGTGTATCGGGGTGCTTCCTTCACTGCATCAACAGCAGACAACAGGAGATGCTCTGTCACTCTCTCTTCCTGTCCGGTAAGACTCACTTCATTCTAGGTCACTCTAGAGTCTAGTGTATAGTATACAATTCATTTTTTTTTTTTTTTTTTTTCAATTCAAAGGAGCTTTATTGGCATGAGAAAACATACGTTTACATTGCCAAAGCAAGTGTCACAAATAAAATAAAAACAGTTGAAAATTGGGAACATATATACAGTGGGAGGAGGTACAGCATTGTGTATACACACATACTCTACATTAGTGTTTCTCAAATGGGGATACGCAGGGGTACTACAGAATTTTGACTAGCACAGCTGTTACAGAATAGAAAACAATAGGCTACTTTTATTTTCAACGTATTGACATAAAACTGGACTTTTTATGTCAGTATTTTTTTTATCAAAATGTTGTCGATTAAAGGGGGTAATCAGCAATCAGCAAAATGGGGTACTGAAACCCCAAATGTTTTGAGAAGCACTGCTCTAAGTGACATTGTATGTCAGGGAGAGCTGCGTCACAATTTAAAAAAGAAAACCGGAAAAAAAACCTAATAGAAGCCAAAAGAATCTAGCCTAGTAAACTGACTCCTCCCATCTTCAGTGCATTCGAATGAAGGCAGGAAGAGAGACTGGTTTACGAGGCTAAAAAGAATCGCCATTCTGGGTTCCTCCAGAACTCAGGATTTGAGTTGTGGGTTCCCAGATCTTAGGGCTAGTACCGCATCCTGAGTAGGACCCAAATACAAATCTTCTACCTATATGTGTGTGTGAGTGTGAACAGGGGGTGGGAGAGCACTCCCATTTGCTTGATTGACTAGAAGTGTCTGTCAGCCAGAAATTGAAGAATGATCGATCAAAATTCAATTGACGATGCAGTGTTGGGTCTTCTGTCTGTGTGTGTGTAAACCTGTAGGTTCTGATGCAGTGTTGGGTCTTCTGTCTGTGTGTGTAAACCTGTAGGTTCCGATGCAGTGCTGGGTCTTCCGGGCCTGGCGTCCAGTATTGTGGTACTGGGACAGCGCGACGAGTCCTCCGCCTCCCTACTGGATCTGGCCAGTGGGCAGGCCTACACAGCTGCGCTTAGCCCCGCCTACCTTTTCCAGATACTGTACGGAGACCTGCCTACCTGCACTCCAGAGTGAGTTGTGAACATACTAAAGCAGGGATTTTCAAAGTGGGTGACGGCCGGGGCACCCTGGGGTGCCGTGATGCCAGTCCAGAGGTGCCTCGAGATAATTTGATAATATTTGGAATTCATCAATATCACTGCATCAATATCACTTCACTATGCTTAGTAAAACAGATCTGATTTGCACTGTACTTGATGAGTTCTTTTTCCATCTACTACAACTCTCTTCACCAAAAATAGCAGATCTACAAGCTCACAACGCCTCACGTTGTGACACGTTGTGAGCTTGTAGATCGGCTATTTTTGTTGAACCTTCCCCCCAGAATAGGCATGCTGGGGTTCAAGTGGTTAAACGTCAAGTATAACGTTATTTTCAGTCAGTTCTGATGGAAACGGATATTTCTCCAATATGATGTAAGATTCTAAAATTTAACAATGTAACTCAGGGGTGCCGTGGATGAAAAGGTTATTTACAGGGGTGCCCTGAGTCAAAAAAGTTTGAAAACCCCTGTACTAAATGACGAAGGTGCTTTTTACCAGTCCTGCCTTTCCACCATAGACTGTATAAAAGATATGGACAAAGCGACTCCATTGGTTTCTATGCAGCGCAAATAATGAATTGCATTTTTTTTTTTTTTTTTTTTATAAATGAAACAATATGGGTCCTTGGCATGGGTGTCGCCATCATAGATTGAAATGCGATCAGAGGAGGCTATTGGCTGCCAACGGTCACGTGCAACCGCAGGGATACATGGGAGAATGTGGTCGAAGCCTCCCGAAATACAGCACACGAAGAAGAACACAGCCGGCTGGTATCAGTTTAGTTGGCCACGCCCCCCCACAACTTTATCATCAATTTTAACATAAATGGGACCTTATTTTCACAAAATGCATATCATCGTGATTGAAAGGCAATTTTTAACTAGCGATAGGAACCATAAAGTATGTATGAAAGTGTTAATTAAAGGGCCTACACCATGCTTTTAAAACTATATTTTTTGTATAAATATATGCTCAAAATTGAGTCTTAGACAGGTTTTAACCCTCAACAAACACTCTGACCATTCTTTTTGTTTGTTCTAGCTCTACTATAATGAGGCTCTCCAGCTGCAATACCAAAACGGCCTCTGTTTGCTCAGGGGCGCATCTAGTGGGGTTTTTCCAGAAAAAAAAGAAGTTTTTTGAAAAAGAAAAAGTTTTTTGAAAAAGAAAAAGTTTTTTGAAAAAGAAAAAGTTTTTTGAAAAAAAAAAAGTTTTTGAAAAAAAAGTTTTTTGAAAAGTTTTTTGAAAAAAAACGTTTTTTACTCTGCATTGCATTTTTTTGAAAAAAAAAGTTTTGAAAAAAAAAAGTTTTGAAAAAACAAAATTTTTGAAAAAAAAATTTTTTTGAAAAAAAAAATTTTTTGACTGAAAAATAAAAGGGGAAACGAGAGTGACGTCACTCTCGTCAACTCTCAGAACAGCACTGTTCTGAGAACCCGTGGAAAGCTTTTCATCTCTGTCTGCCCAAAACCGGAGAAAGACACAACGGTCAGAAATAGGACTTTGTGAGGATAGAAGGTGCCAGTGGGACCCCAAAAAAAGGTTTTAAAATAGAAAAAGTGAAAATTCATGGTGTAGGTCCTTTAAGGTTAGAAAACGAAAGGGGAAAATGAATGGGGTCCAATGGAGAACAATTCTTTTTGCGATCGGCCGGGGGGGAAAACAGTGCAACTAGCGGCCAACCATAGGAAGTTTTAGTTCCGTATTGGGCTCATTTTAAATCGGCGGAACTCTCCCCCTGGTTTACACCCAGTCTCACTGCTCTTTCTCCCTCTGCATGCCTGCCAACTGTCTCTCTGCCGTCCGTCTCTCTCACCATCAGTTCTTCAAATAAATGTCCTAGCAGTCACTCAGTCTTTCCCCACGCCCTGCAGGCACAACCCCAACATCTGTCCCAGTTTGGGTCCTGAAGACGACCCACCCATCCGGCCCACGCACCCTGCCCGCCGTAGCAGCAGGAGACCTGACGCCCAGCGCCTGGCCGCCCTCCACTGTCTGCTGGTCTACATGGGAGATGACCCCCAGCTGGAGCTCAAGGTAGAGAGATGACCCACAACTGGCTCTTCCTAAAGGCTCTAGGGTGGGTGGCCATCTGCCTCGACTGTGTCAGGGGGAAATAGAGACAGAAAGGAGAGACAGAAAGGCAGAAAGATGCAACAATAGCAGCAGTAAAAACCGTAAACTATTACAGCAATAACAATTTTACAGTGTGTCATGTGAGTGCTTTGGAAAACAGTCAGCAGAAAGTCAAGTATACAGTTTTTTTGTTGTTGGAGGGGGGCTTTTTCTGGCTTCATTAATAGTATAGATTGAAGATGGACAGGACACATGCAGAGAGAGACATGAAGCAAAGATCGTCTGGCTCAGGATTCGAGGCTGCATTAGAGCCTATTTGTGGTATGCGCCTGGACCGCTAGGCCAGCAGGCGCCCCACACTCAAGTATACTGCAGTGTTGGTCAGTGGGCTGAATCGTGCCAGACTGCCAGTATTGTTCTTTTTAAAATAGTCAGTAAAGACGACAGGTAATTGGACAGAGTGCTGACCATGTTTCAGATGTTGTCTGTGGCAGTAGCTCTAAATGATAATGTCAATAAACATAAACACTTTTGCTGGATTGCAGCAAATGCGGTCTTTTTTTTCTGGGGTGAATTACTTAAACTGGCAAGGCAACCATTTTAATGAGTGCAGGTACTGTAAGCCTGAGACAGAGATGGCAGTGAAGCTAATGCAGTCAGACAGGGCTGTCACAAGGGGGGGGGGGGGGGGAATGTGCGACTGAGTTACTAGGGCCCAAGGTGGAGGGGCCCTAGTAACCTTAGCTATTTAAAAATAGCAGATATACAAGCTCACAGCGCGGCACCGAGTGCCGCGCTGCGAGCTTGTAGATCTGCTATTTTTGAAAAGTCACGAAAATGTGTGCTAATCTTTGAATAATGTATTTTTTAAGCAAACATTTGTAACTCAAATTTTGCTTCTGGGGGGTCCTGGAACTAAACATTTTGAGATGGGGGTCCGTGGCCAAATACATATCATTTTGGGGTCCTTGACATGAAAAGGTTTGAGCACCACTGACATGGAAACATACTGTAGGTTTCTTGGAAACAGTTTCACGATTTTTCAAAAATAGCAGATCTACAAGCTCGCAGCGCAGCACTAGGTGCCGCACTGTGAGCTTGTATATCTGCTATTTTTCAATAGTTAATTCACGGGGGGCCCGCAGTGAATTCTTGTACCCAGGGCCCAGAATTTGGTGTGACGCCCCTGCAGTCAGACCTAATGGAGCCAGCACTGCAGGTCTTCTTCCTTCATTCTATAGCAGACTGTTTATTAGTGTGTCTGTGGAACAAACAGTTCTGGAGGCTTTGTAGAGATTTCACCTTCTCTGTGTTCACGTCTCTGCTTTCTGTCTGTCATGACTTATTGTCCGATTCTCTGCCGTTTACACTTTGAAGAATGAGTGAAGATAAATACTGTAACTTTGTGTCAAGTAGTCTGGGTAATGTTGTCAAAATCACACATTAAAGTTTGACTGAATACCTTGGTAATGCCACAATATTATGGGGATAAATAGTGTTGCTTTCAAAAGATGGTTGCACACTCCAAATAGAGGAGAAATGAATCATCCGTTTCTCCAGCCTTACCCTCCCCCTGACCCTTCTTTTTAAATATCTACTGTATATATTTTTTGCATTGTTGTTTTGTTTTGTTTTTTTCTGACAATATCTACTTCATAGTACTCTGTTCTATCCGTCTGTCATTCAATGTTATATGGGACACTTAAATGGTTTCCTGTGCAAATAAATAAGCCGAAAAGCTTACTAGGATCTCCTTTTAGTTGACCTTGTACCAGTGAACTTTACTGTCATGAAACTGTACTTTTTCCTATGCAAACTATACTTTTACTCAGTATAATAAGTTCTGAAAAATGTATCACTTATTGCAGCAATTCCCAACCTTTCTTGATCAGACAATCTCGAAAGTGTCCGTGGCCCACCCATTTGACCACTTAACAATGTTTTACTATTTTTTTTCTTCTATTCACCCTATTGAATAGTGAAAATAGCAGATCTACTGAGCTTGTAGATTGTCTATTTACACCATCAAAAAGGGCTAATTCATGCAAGTTTGGTTTCCGGAGAGACAACGATCTTTTGGATCTTGGGCTGAAAAGTTTGGGGACCCCTGATTTAAAGTACAACGGTTAATGTAGTGCTTTGTGATGATCCTCCCACAGATCATTGACTGGCTTTGTGACAACCAGATGGCCTTTGAATCCTTTGACCAGATCCAGGAATTCATTCTAGGTGGGTCACTCTTCTTGTATGTGTTGTTTTGATTGTGTTTTAACACAGCTAATAGAGATAATGGCAGGGACATGCTGGACCCCTGATTCAGCCCGGGAAAAGGAGTTGGAGGGGCCCTCATTGCACGCTATAGAGAGAGATATCTCTCTATAGCGCTGCTGCTACTCAAAGATTTGCCATTTCAGATCATGACAAGTGACAAGCCAGTGGGCCAATTACTGTACATGAGTTATATTTCGTCGTTGTTGGGTGGAAACCTTGTATGTCCAAAACCGTTAGTTTTGTATTTATCATTTTAGAAATGATTTAAACTAGTGAAAACAGCCGATCTACAAGCATGCGAGGCGTTGTGTGCTTGTAGATCTGTTGTTTTCACTACTTTTGTGCAACGGCCTCGTATGATGAAGCAGGGCTTTGCTTTGCGAAAAGATTTCTACATTTGACACTTGGAGATACGAGGATTCTGCCCGACAGTGACGATTTACTTTGTTGGCCGCCCAGCCCCCAAAATGGAACGAAGGCCGACAGGAATGAACCGGCCGTTCGGGAGTTGGCCCGCTTTTCCCAATGGCCAGCACGTCCCTGGCTAAGGGTTTGGACTTTTCCCTTCCTGTCCTCATTGCAACGCAAAGAGGACACAACTGACGACTGAACAACGTAAATTTCGTTTTGCATGTAAGGTTTGGGAAACACTGCAAGACGGTGCACTCGAGAATGCTCCCGTAGCGATTTATTAAAGCTCAAAGTGTCACTTGTGGTGATAATAAAATGCTAGGGGAGCATTTCTGAGCATGGGGAACTTAACTTTTTTACCTTTCATAGTAGTGTAATATTTATCGTTTGGATATGCATGCTTTAACACTGTTTTTAATAAGAGGACACGGCTCAGTGAAATTATGTAAATGAGAGGGTGAAAAAAAGGAAATGGTGTACAATAATAGCCTTAAGTCTCAGAGAGGGGTACTGCAAAGGAATAATATAGTTTCTGAAATGAACTGAGGAATGTTGTGAACGTCTCTAATATCGGAAAGTGTGAGACAGATGGCCGCTGGCATTACGTGTTCTGTTTGTTTGGATAGCAGTTAAGATAATCACTCTTTTGGTTGACAATCAATTTAGTTTGAAAAACTTGTTTTTACTTGTTTTTCATTTTCCCTTTTCAGTTGTTTGCCAATTCCACTGTTTGTATGGAAGCGCCAAACTCTACTGTTCTTGTGGAGTGTGAAGACCAGTGATTCTCAAACGTAAACCCCCAAATTGATATATAATTTGGTCATAGACCTTGATTTTCAAAATGTTTTTGAAAATAGCTGATCTACATTTCACTGCGGTATTTTCGAATAGACTTGTGCTAAAATGGGGTTAAAGTGGTTAAACTGATTTGGTGCTATATTGACTATTTAGCTAGGGACCCCCCTGGAGCCCTCTCGAGGGACCCCTGAGGGTCCCCAGTCCCACTTTGAAAACAACCACTTGTCACCGAGGGTTCCCAAACTTTTCAGGCCGCGACCCCCCAAAATAGTCATATTTGAACTGGGGACCCCTTCTCCACCACACGCATGGAAAGTGGGGTTGCACGACATTCCGACACGCAATGGCCACAAATGTATGTTTGTGCAAGTGAGCGAGCGAGCGTGCGTGCGTGCGGATGGATCTCTCGCTGTCTTCACAGTTCACACAGCTCCTCCAACTGTTTATATCAGCGGTTCTCAAACTATTGGTCGCGAGACTCGTGACCCAAAGTGGGGCCACGGGAAGGTGCCGTTGGGGTCCTGTATTGGAGCTGACACTTTCACCTCGGTGCTGTAGTATATCACAACAACGCAAGATTGACATTGGGACACGTAATGTGAACTGTAGAAATGAGCGAACTTCTAGTAGACAATTTGGTACATTTGGTATTAACACAATAAATTACTTATTATTTATCAGTAATTGTTTTCTGTCTCCTGGAATGCAAAAATACATTGTAATTTTTGAAATGTGCAGATACCGTGTATACACTTTGTATACCCCCCTAAAATAATAACTTTTTATTTGGTTGCACTTCTTCATATAGGTGTACCAGCATATAATATACGTGCATCCACACATGCACACACAACTAACTTTTCAGTTGTGAAATGTCTTCTTTGCTTTAATCCCCAACATGCTCCTCTGCCAGATTCACAACTTGCACACTAGCTGCACCCCAACTGTGTTGGTTGAAGCCAAGCCGGAGGCAACATCAGTGGCGAGGCCAGAAATAGAATTGAGGGTGGGCCTGGGCAAGACAGCATGGGCACTATAGGCTAGGCCAGTGGTTTTCACTCTTTTTCAAGTCAAGGACCCCCAAATTGATATGTATTTGGCCATGGACCCCCATCTGAAAAGGTTTGGTGCCAGGGACTACCAGAAGAAATGATTTGTGTTTAAACAATTCAAAATGATTAAACATTGAAGATTTTTCAAAACTACTGTAGCAGATGTGCAAGCTTTCAGCTGTGAGCTTGTAGATCTGCTATTTTTTGAAGAGCCATTATATAAATGGATACTGGTTAAAATTATTGTGCACCCCCCCCCCCCCCCCCGACCCAACGTGATGATATTTGGCAAGACGATCACAATAAAAAAAGGAAAATGTTTTAATGAAACAAGGAAAGACATCATGAAATTGTATGTATTTTAGTTATTCATTTCAGAATTGCATGTAAAAAACAACAACAACAAATGAGTTAATATAGCATCACTATCAGTTTGACCACTTTAGACCTATTTTATACTTGAGCTATTCAAATATATCTGTCACATTGTGACTACTATTTATTTTAAATATATATACAGTATATGTATATTTTAACACAAATCCTTGCTTATGGGGGTCCCTTTTACAACATCTTATGGGAGCGTCCTCGGCCAAATACATATTAATTTGGGGACTCCTTGACATGAACATGTTTGAGAAGAAGGGTTGAAAACCACCTGTTTGACTGTGCCTGTGTTTGTGTGTGACAGCCTCTCTGTACAGGATCAGCTATGACAAGTCTCTGAGTCTGGACAAAGTCCTGCCCTACTCCGCTGTGTTTGACATGAAGGTAACACACGCACACGCACGCACGCACACACACACACACACACACACACACACACACACACACACACACACACACACACACACACACACACACACACTGCGCCACTCTGCTGGCACCTCTCTGATAGCTTTTCCATTACTCAGCAATACTATAGATGTACACCCAATATCAATATCATTTTTGGGACATACTGTTCCTAAACGCTGAATGTTTAGTTCTGTCGATGTATGCACAGTCTTCCATGCATAGTTGTACTGTATGCACACAATCACCAGACACATACAAACGGACCTAGTTTATTGTGTCCATGTGTGTTCCAGGAGGTCCCAGAGTGTTTACTGAAGGTGCCTGGTGTGTCCTGTTGCTCTGAGCTTCATACTGACCCTGTCTTCAGAGGGAAGGTACAGTACTACCACTTGATTATTTCTCTTTTTTTGACCACACTGGTGTCAGCTATAGACCCACATTAAGAAACATAACCCACGAGAAGTTCAAATGAAACAAAGCTAGCATTGTGAGCTTGTAGGGCGTCAATTTTAGAATGTTCGACTTTTGAAAAACAGTGGCACTGAGGAAAAGGCAGGAGGCAGCGCTGGAGGTGGCAGAATTGAGGATGCTGCGGTTGTCGTTATGAGTGAAAATGGAAAATAGGAGGGAGATGACTACATAAGAGGATCAGCGTACAGTAGGTCGGAGGTTTTGGGGATAAAACAAGAGAGGCGAGGGACAGGGTTAGGGTTGTGCAGTAGGGCTGAGGAGGATGCATTGGGAGAAGGATGCTGAAGATGGAGCTGCCAGGCAAGAGGAGAAGAGGAAGGCCAAAGAGGAGGTTTATGTTCTGTGTGGAGTTTGCATGTTCTCCCTGTGTCTCCAAGGGTAGATACCCTCACAAAAACATGCTGTAATCCTGGTCTCTATAATGCCTCCCCCTGGCCAGCCGGGGCGCCTGATGGAGGGGAAAGGATTGGGAACTGGTTGGAATAACGTGTTCCCTCCACGCGCTATGTCCAAACTGGGGAAATCCCCACTGTCAGGTGAAAAGAAGCAACTTGGACTCCTTATGCATAGAAGGAAGCATGAGGTCAGTCTGTTGTCTCCCCAGGCGCGGCAGAGGGAGAGCAGAGCCCAGGATTACATAGGCAATTGGCACTGGGTGTAAATGGGTTACAAAATCGTGGGATAAAAAAGTAAAAAAAATAAAAAGAGGAGGTTTATCGATGCACGTGAGAGAGGATATATGACACGTTGTGAGCTTGTAGATCGGCTATGATGGCTATTAGTCTTACGAGAAATGTGTGTGCGTGCGTGCGTGCGTGCGTGCGTGCGTGCGTGCGTGCATGCGCATAGTTTAATCAGAAGGAGGGCCTCCAAGGTTAAGAAAGTTGGGAACCACTGAGGTAAAGAGGCATTCAATCACACTCTCAGTCAGTCTAATAATGAGCGGGTCAGCTAAAGCTACACATTCTATTTGTCTGACAAATCACTCAGTCAATGAGTCGTTTAGTCACTTCATCAGCCATTCAATGAGCCAGACCCTGAGCCAGCCGGCCTCTTGTTCAGTCCAGCTTCATTCACATGCTGTACATGTTAAGTAACAAACTATGTGCTTCCTCCTGCAGAGATGACTGCCTTGCGATGAATTACAGTTTTCCTCTTACTGTAGTTTTTTTTTTACAGTAGATTGCTATCTTCAATTTATTATGGATTTATGCATCAGATCTGCTGTTGTGCAGCAGGATTTTGCTTTGTGAGTGTGTGTGTGTGTGTGTGTGTGTGTGTGTGTGTGTGTGTGTGTGTGTGTGTGTGTGTGTGTGTGTGTGTGTGTGTGTGTGTGTGTGTGTGTGTGTGTGTGTGTGTGTGTGTGTGTGTGTGTGTGTGTGTGTGTGTGTGTGTGTGTGTGTGTGTGTCTGCTCATCTGTGCATGAATGTGTGTGTATGCCTGTCTATGTACGAGTGGTTGTGGGTGTTACTATTTATCACCATTTGGTGGAAACCTTGTATGCCAAAAAACGTTACTTTTCATTATTTTTATTTAATCTTTTCAGTAAAAAATTAAAATACTTCAGTAAAGTAAAAAAAAAAAAGATAATAAAAAAAAAATGAAAAGAAAATCGTTCTCTGCAAAACGTCTAACGCCCAGAATGCCAAACACGTTGAAATCAGAGTCCCACCGGAACACATGAAATTACGTCATCGGAAAAAAACGGATCTCCATTTGTTTCTTGTTAATGTTTTTCACGGAAACGCCTTTTCTCCGCTTCCTGGTTTTCGCTCGCTAGCGAATTCATGGCCCAATTGACTGGCTTTTTTTCACAGAAACACAGAAAGCGTGTCAAAAAATAGAAAAATATTCTGTACTTGAAAAGGTAAGGCAAAAACGAAAAATAGCTGGCAGTGGTTAGTGGTTTGGTTAAATATTCTTAACAAGTAAGTACCGTGCTTGTAAATGTACTTAACACCACAAGCTGTAGTACAACGAAATAGGACATTCATTTACGGAAACAAAAGAAGAAAATAGGAGGTTTCTTGTGTGTGTGTTCCAGGCCAGGAGTCTGCAGGGTTTCTGGGCAGACCTGCAGTGGAACACAGAGAGGATGAGGTACCTGGAGGCAGCCCCCAACCCCAGATACAAGACCTCCCACTTACTTAACGTCTGGGACAAACTGGTGAGTGGAGTGTGCGTGTACTTGTGTTACTATAGGGCAGGGGTCGGCAACCCAAAATGTTGAAAGAGCCATATTGGACCAAAAAGAAAAAAAAAAGGAAATCTGTCTGGAGCCGCAAAAAATTATAAAAGCCTTATATATCGTCGTTGTCGGGTGGAAACCTTGTACTATGTCCAAAACTTCGTTTTGTATTTATCATTTAAAAAAAGGAACTAAACTAGTGAAAACAGCCGATCTACAAGCACACAACGTCTCGCACCGCGAGGCGTTGTGTGCTTGTAGATCTGCTGTTTTCACTACTTTTGTGTGTCAGTCTTGTATGATGAAGCAGGGCTTTACTTTGCGGGAAGAAAAAAAACATACAAATTTGAAACTTGGAGATACAAGGTTTCTGCCCAACAGTGACGATAAAAATCGTTAAAAAACAAAAATAAAATTTTCCCCCCATCTTTTTCCATTTTCATAATTTTTTTTAAAAGCTCCAGGGAGCCACTAGACGGCGCTAAAGAGCCGCATGCGGCTCTAGAGCCCCGGGTTTCTGACCCCTGCTATAGGGTGACAGTGGCTCAGGAGGTAGAGCGGCCACCTTGGAATCCGAAGATTCCAGTTTCAAACTTTCAATTCCCGGCTCCTCTTGGTAAATTGTAAATGGTGCATTTGTATTAGCCTAGTAAACTGAAGGCAGGAAGAGTCTGGTTTACGAGGCTACATTTGTATAGCGCCTTTATACCAAGGTACTTTACACAGATTGTGCATTACATTCACCCATTCACACACACATTCATACACCGATGGTGGAGGAAACCATGCAAGGCACCAACCTGCTCACCGGGAACAACTAGGGGTTCAGAGTCTTGTTCAAGGACTCTTCGACTCTAAAGGTGGTTGCACACTGTTGCGTTTTTCGTTGCGAAATGCGTTTTTCAGGGCAAGGAGAGAGAGAGAGATAGAGAGAGCAAGGGACCGAGTGGTGCGCGAAACGGTCGGCAGTGTGCAAACGTGACTGACATAACGTGAGGTTGATTTTTTTATTTGCGTGCTCCGAAATTCAGTCCGATATTCGGCCTGAAAAACGCAGCAGTGTGCAACCAGCTTAACTCTGCGGGAGCCCGGAGTCAAACTGGGAAACCTTCGGGAACTGATCTAACTAATTCTAATGACGGTTTCTCTACGCCTGAGCCAATGCCACCACCTCTTGGCTATGTGTCGAAGTGTCCATGAGCAAGATGCTGAACCCCTAAGTGCTTCCGATGATGTTGGTGCCTTGCATGGTTTCCTCCGCCATCGGTGTGTGAATGGGTGTATGTGAAATACATGTTAAAGCTCTTTGGAGAAAAGCGCTATTTAAATGCAGTCCATTTACCATTTTCTATACTTGCGCTAGTCTAGATTTAGAGAAATAGATATTGTGAGGACGGTTTTCCCTAGTCCTCACATGAGAAATGAGTTAGGGTTAGATATTAGGGGTTGGAGTTATACTGGATTTATGCTTAAATAAGCATAAATCCCGCGTTGTTCGCATGTCCGTATGTTCCCCTTATAGAGTTAGAGTAGAAGAAAAACAATCTGCATTCGTAGTATAGCTGCCCTAAAAATATTGATGTCCTCACAAGAATAGTAATGCAAATGTGTGTGTGTGTGTGTGTGCGTGTCGCATGTCCCAGATAGAGAACCTCACACACACAGACCATTCAGCGTAAGGTGTCATGTGTGCTTACTCCTTACTAAACCCTCACCGTGTGTGTGTGTGTGTGTGTGTGTGTGTGTGTGTGTGTGTGTGTGTGTGTGTGTGTGAGTGTGCGCGTGTGTGTGTCTCATTAAAATCGTAGCACGCTCAATGACAGAACTAGAGCTTCGCTTGATTTATTTAAATTCTACATGCATGCCCCCCCGCTCCGCTTTGATGAAAGAGATGCAGTGTCTGTGTTTGTGTGTCTTTCTCTTGTTTTCTCTTCTATCTGTGTACAGTATGTGTGTGGTGTGTGTGTTCGTGCATTCTTTTGCATGTTTGTGTGTGTGTGTGTGTGTGTGTGTGTGTGTGTGTGTGTGTGTGTGTGTGTGTGTGTGTGTGTGTGTGTGTGTGTGTGTGTGTGTGTGTGTGTGTGTGTGTGTGTGTGTGTGTCTCAGTTTCTCTTCTATCTGTGAGTGTGCGTGCATTCTTGTGAGTGTGTGCATGTGTGTTTCGTGTGTGTTTCCTGACACTGTTTTGTTTTTTTTGTTTTTTTTCCAGAGGTGTGAAAGCAGAAAGCCTTCCGGTCATGTGGGACACATGGACAACACAACCAAGTAGGTTTACCTTGTTTCTTGGCTGCTGCTGCTGCTATAGCCGGGGACCCACATGCTGCTGCTGCTATAGCCGGGGACCCACATGCTGCTGCTGCTATAGTCGGGGACCCACATGCTGCTGCTGCTATAGTCGGGGACCCACAAGCTGCTGCTGCTATAGTCGGGGACCCACATGCCCAAAAGCTCAAGGAATAGGGTTGAACCTGTGATGTTCTGCCATACTTTTTATTTTGGTTTTATCCATTCGTTTGGTCATTAAGCTCCACAGAATGAGAGGCCTGCTCTGCCGGAAACATTGCGAAAAAAAGTTATGGACATTTGTATATTCACTGTCTCATCGACTTCACTAGCGAATACAGGATAAATATTTAAAAAAAGAATACATCTGCTTTAAGTAATATGTGAGGGGTCAAACTAAGGGTTCTTCATGATTCTGAATCCATTGCAAGCATTTGTTTTGCATGAAACATATTTCTTGGGCTAAATCTCCGCCCCAGAAAATGGTGAAAAGTGACTCATCACTTTTCACCATTTTCTGGGGCCGAAATTTAGCCCAAGGAATATGTTTCATGCAAAACAAATGCTTGCAATGGATTCAGAATCATGAAGAACCCCTAGTTTGACCCCTCACATGCTACTTAAAGCAGATTTGTGTATGTTTTTAATATTTTTCTGTTCCTGTGTAGTGGAGTCAATGGGACAGTGAATATATAAACGTCCATAACTTTTTTTCGCGATGTTTCCGGCAGAGCAGGCCTCTCATTCTGTGGACCTTAATGACCAAACTAATAGATAAAACAGAAATAAAAAGTACGGCAGAACATCACAGGTCCTTTCCCATTTTGAGGGACTGGGCCCCCGGCTACTACAGCTGGACACTAGAAAACCTTTTGACACAATCACAGAAAGCTTGATATCAAGGTGACCTGGCCACAACTGGCCTCGCGTAGCCAGGCTTACTAATCTGCGAAGAGAAAAGACTGGTCAAGACCATAGGCTGAAACGGCATGAAACGGTGCTACTTCCGCCGGGAGAATTTCACCGAATGTTATTGTTTTTTCATATTCCCCGCTAGGGAAAAAAACTGTTCTACTTCTAACCCTATATCCCTCGTAATAAACAATATCTAAACAAAAACATGGATTCTGACAAAGGACACCTATTAAGAGCGAGTTAAGAGCTACAATCATTATGTAAACGGACTGCAACGCATGACGTAACTTCCGTTAACCGCAGCACTTCCGCCACTTCCGGTGTCTGTAGGCTCATGCCGTTTTCATCGGCTATTCTGACCAGGGTGGGCAACAACTGGCCAAGGGCACACGGGTAGACTGCTGCTGATCACTGATTAATCTTTAGTGATACGACAGTGTTCGGGGCAGGGAAAAAATAGCAGCTTAACTCATACAGTGCCATCCGGCCACAAGGGGTGCTAGAGTGCCAGAAATTTCTCCATTGACCTTCTTTATAGCTTTCGTCGACCCTCTCCCAACTGGCCTGTGTTTTCACTCTGGTCAATCCTATGGGTGTCCAGAGGAGGAAGCTAGCTGACACGTAGCCAAAATGCTAACCCATTGAGAAGCCCGATCTAAAGCTATTTCAGCCGCAAAAAACTTTCTCGTTGGGTCTGGGGACACAATCCGGAGAAAATCCTGTCTAAAGATGTGATTTATTATTGGAGTGGGCGGCGCGATTCGGCCGTTAGCGCGAATACGGCCCGTGGATGGCCGAGTCTAAGTCCCGGCCAAGGATGGACGTCTAGACCGGGGCTTCGTTGAGGCCTCCGATAAAATAATTCATTTTATTAAATATCCCGGACTAGTTCGGGATAGGCACCCTGGAATATGTCGCGCCGCCTACAATGAACATTTGGTGAACATTGGGGGGGGGGGTCTAAACTTTATTTTAAACCATTTTGAATGGAATAAATCTTCGGAGCATCTAGCGTCTCTCGTTGGTGAGCGCTGGGCGAGCCGGGACCACCCACGTTGCTCCAAGCAGCTCGGGGTAAGTAAAATAGCAAATAAATTTTTTTTTTGATCCCGAATATCCCGAACTAGTTCGGGATAGGCACTAAAAGGGTTAAAGACCCAATGAAATGACTATTTTGGGTATTTTATTTTGAAGTTTAGATAAAAGAAGCCTGTGTGTTTCTGAACCAATCCGAGGGGACCAGCCCTTCAGGCGATGGGATTTAAAATCTGAGTAATGGGAGTAATGGGAGCCAGCAATGGGAAACAAACAGGTGAATGTAATCAAAGGTTCATTTATATGCAAGCGGACCTGTCTATGTCATCACTTTTTGAATTTCTGTTCACAGGAAGTAATTAAGAATGGCCTATTTAGGGACCTTTGATATAAATATACACAAAAAATGTTTATTTTCTATTTTTTTGGCATCTAGTGTTAGGTACAGTATGGCCATATTATCACTACAGATATGCTCTAAAAGTGTGAAAAACATGTTTTTGATTTCACCCTGTCTTTAAATGTTCTCAAATGAAATGCATAAAGCTTTACACGTCAAGGCCGTTATCAATAACAAATGGTCTTCTTCCCAAGTGTTCCCTTTATTTTTAGTAACGGACCACATAAGGACACCAATGCACAACTGCCCTACTATTGTTTAGAAACCCTGCATCTCCATATTTCAACCTTGAAACAAAATATATATTGTCGTTGTCGGGTGGAAACCTTGTATGTCCAAAACCGTTTATTTTGTATTTATCATTTTAAAAATGATTTAAACTAGTGAAAACAGCCGATCTACAAGCACACAACGCCTCGCACCGCGAGGCGTTGTGTGCTTGTAGATCAGCTGTTTTCACTACTTTTGTGCGACAGCCTTGTATGATGAAGCAGGGCTTTGCTTTGTGAAATAATGTACAAATTTGAAACTTGGAGATACGAGGTTTCTGCCCGACAGTGACGATACAGTATATATCTTTCTTTTTTTAATGAGGGCCCTTCTTCGTACAAGAGTTTCGGACAAAATGTATTGAGAATTGCCTATTTAACTGTTCTGCTGCTGTTGACAATCCTCACCGTCATTCAAATCGGTGACTACATGACGCCGTTGACAGCGCTCACCGTCAATCTTACTGTATTTACAGTAAATGTATTAATACTTACTTAATGTCGCTCCGGTCGCGGCCGCATCGGTAATGTCCGCGATTTGTTTAAAACGCACGTTGGGCGTGCACGCGAAGTGAAGCTCCTCCATGTTAAGTCAATGGAGAGGCCCATAAAGAGACTTCATTATCTCCAAAAGGGACATTTTGAGCCAGTTTGAGACAGATCTAATCTATCTATAAATGCGACAAATCTCTGTCTGTTTGTTTGTAATCCGCGTATCTCGAGAACCGTTCGTCCCACCGGCTTCAGATTCGGCACGCGCGTTCCCCGCCGCCGCGCGGAGTGCAGTGCCGGGCCTCGACCCGACCCGACTCGCGGTTTTCCGAAACCGGCGCGAAACGTTCGGAATCTCCTTATGCGGAGCTGATTGTTGACATCAGGCTGTTCCGGAGGAAATCGGCGCAAGCGCTGAGTCATTGTGACATCACTTCATAAAAGGCTCTGACATCACGTACGCCACATGAGTCAACACAAAATCTCTGTGAATGTGTATGTATGTATGTAATCCGCGTATCTCGAGAACCCTTCTTCCCACCGGCACGCGCGTTCTCCAGATATGGGCATAAAGTCTGACATCAGAGTTTTCCGCAACCGGTGTGTGCAGAGATCTTCATATATGGGCATAAGTGGACAAAGACAAACAGATGGTCAAAACGGGTCCTATGACAACAGGTATATTGGGGTTTGCATTAAAGGGTGGGGCATTCATGGGGTTTGCATTAAAGGGTGGGGCATTCATTCCCTATTTCAAATTCGGCACGTGCGTTCCCCACCGCAGCAGGTAGTGCAGTGCTCGGCCCGACCCGATACACGATTTTCTGGAACCAGCACGAAAGGTTCGGATTCTGATGTCTGACATCAGGATTTTCCGGAACTGGCACTGTGTCTGCATAGATCTCCATATATGGGCATAAAATGGATGCAGACAGACAAATACAGATATCTCCATATATGGGCATAAATGGACACAGGCAAACAGATGGTCAAAGATCTCCATATATGGGCATAAAGTGGATGCAGACAGACAGATACAGATATCTCCATATATGGGCATAAATGGACACAGGCAAACAGATGGTCAAAACGGGTCCTATGACAACAGGTATAATGGGGTTTGCATTAAGTTTGTCTCCTCCTCCATCTGTTTGTCTGTGTCCCTTTATTCCCATTATGGAGATCTCTGTATCTGTCTGTGCCTCCGACTGTGTTGCAGACACAGTGCCGGTTCCCCCTTTAATGCAAACCCCATTATACCTGTTGTCATAGGACCCGTTTTGACCATCTGTTTGAAAAAGCGACAGAAATCTCATATATGGGCATAAAATGGACGCAGATAAACAGATATCTCCATATATGGCATATATGGGCATACAATGGATGCAGAATCACAAAGATCTCCATATACGGGCATAAAAGGGACACAGACAGACAGATACAGAGATCTCCATATATGGGCATAAAATGGACGCAGATAGACAGATATCTCCATATATGGGCATATATGGGCATAAAATGGACCCAGAACTATAACTGCAGTGATCTCCATATATGGACATAAAATGGACACCGACAGACAGACAGATACAGATATCTCCATATATGGGCAATTTGGGCATAAATGGACACAGGCAGACAAATGGTCAAAATGGGTCCTATGAAAACAGGTATAATGGGGTTTGCATTAAAGGGCGGGGCATTCATTCCCTATTTACATTGTTCCGAGTTGGCCAGGTCGCCGACTAGACGCTGGGCCGCCCGAAGGGCGGCCCAGCTTCTAGTGTAAACAATACACAAAGCAGGGCGCAGCCATGATTCTCTTCTGGGCTCACACTGTCATGTGACTAGATGACGTAATCGTTGCCGTCAAGTGATAATCCAAAAAAACAAAAACAACCCCCTTCCAGCCCTTCAAAATAATAGCGCCAGCCGACGGAGGAAACGACGCGTCACCAAGGCAACAAGCAACCTTCAGATTAAGAGGCACGAGTTGTGTTAACAGCTCACGACACGTCGCGATATGGCGAGCTTGCAGATCTGCTATTATCACTATTTCCGACAGTTTTTTTTTAAGTGATTAAGTGTGTCTTTGACTTTTATAAATGCAGAACCAATGCAAAGCATTAGCAATAAGTACATACATTATAACTACATTTTATCCTATCCTACATTGGATTTTGTTTTTGGTAATGGTATTGGACGTACAAGGTTTCCACCTGACAGATGCACTGCAGCAGAGCAGTGCAGCTATGCTGCAGTGTATTTATATCGCGTGACATAAAGTTTGCATAAAGAGAGGATGATCGCTCATGTGAACCAAAACCTTTTCTTTGTTTTCTCTTGTTTTTGCAGAGTCCTATCTATGGTGGACACCTGGAGCCTTGGTAATGTCACACAAAGCTCCGTACACACACACACGCGCACACACACACACGCACGCACGCACGCACACACACACGCGTGCGTGATAGATCACAAAGCCTTGGCCTCTAATAGAACATTAAATGTCCTCCAAGGATTGTTGGGTATTTCAAACGAGGAAACGGTTCGACGTGTGTGTGTGTGTGTGTGTATCGTCCCCACAGGTATAGTAGAATTTGAGAAATGGACGTTGTGAGGACGATGTTCCTGGTCCTCACAAGAGAAATGGTTGTTTTATGGTAAAAGAAAAAAAACAAGAGAGAGAGGAAAATGTACTATGGAAGAAATGCAAATGCCCTCTTTCCATGCCATACCTGAAGGCAGCATTCAAGAGAATTAATTGCCTTGTCCAATCTCTCCCGAACTTATCTGTGGCAGATATTTCTTTTTATTTGTATCTACAGTACCATGGCTTTGAATGGAAAAATATCTGGAGAAAGAGATTTTTTTATCTGATATCTGGCCCAGTGGGAATGGGCCTTTAGGAATACAAATGGCAAAAAGTTAGTTTGAGTCAAGATACAAACATTGTTGTCCATTGTAAACTTTGTGCGGGCAGCATCTGCTAATCACTTTCAGCCGCGGTCTGTCTGTGTGACTGATTCAACTGACCAATTTATACTTTGTCGTAAAACGGGGTCGCGCACCGAAAATAGCCGATCTACAAGCTCACAACACGCTGCGGACGCCACACGTTTGAGCTTGTAGATCGGTTATCTAATGTGTTTAGTTCTGCTGTTTGGTTGATTTGTGACTCCTCTTGTATAAGGACAGGGATGTTTTTTATCCTCATTGTAGAAATGACAAGTTGTAAGCTTGTAGTTTTATTAATAGAGCAGTGAAGTTTGACGTCATTTACACATCCTACCTGGTTCGTGTTTTTTTCTCCCCATTCTGAATTCCCATAGACTTTTTTCATATCGCGTCATATAAGAACTGTGTTCCAAACATAAAGAAAATTACCTTAGCGGTTTGACTCATATGGATATGAAGAATCAACTGATGGTGAGAAAACACTAATGTTAGCCGAATTAGTTACATTTTTGCTAGAAACAGACTGTATCAAATATGAACCGGGGGATGAGCGAGTCACGTCATGACTTCGTTGCTCTATAAAACATTCGTAAAATCGCTGTCCTAAAATATTGCTGTCCTCACAAGTATAGTAATACAAACCTGTGTGTGTGTGTGTGTTCGTGTTTCTTGCGCCGAGGGGTCACATTTCTTGAAGTCCCACCAGAGAATAGAGCAGAGCAGAACAGAACAGAGCCTCCAGTCTAATTTATCACAGAGAGGAGAGGTTAGGAATGCTGCTCTAATGTAAGAGAGTTACACTCTCTCTTTATCTCTCTCTCTCTCTCTCTCTCTCTCTCTATTTCAGGGGTCTTCAACAGGGGGTCCGGGACCCCGAGGGGGTCCTCAGAGTTACTACAGGGGGTCGGGTTAGGTCGGGTCCAAATCTTTGTGTGAGAGCTTTTTTTCTTTTTTTCTATATTAACCACTTGAACCCTAGCCTCCATATTCTGAGAACTTTAGCCAAAATCTACACAAGATCTACAAGCTCACAACGCCTTGCAGAGCTTGTAGATCAGCTATTTTCGGCAAAGAGCTTTGGTGTAGAGGGGAAAAAGAGCAGACTAAGTATAGAGTGAAAGGTCAAGTTTATTAAGTATTGACGGTTCAAGTGGATATATCTGAAAACGGACAAATTGACATGAATCCAAAATACACTGATGATTGTGCTGTCAAACGATGAAACTATATGGAATCTATATATGAAAAGGTTGTGGGGGTCCCTGCTTCATCTCTCTCTCAACTAAGGGGTCCTTTGGCTGAACACATTGAAGACCCCTGCTCTATTTGTTTCTGTCACTCTCGCCGGTTCTACCCTAGCCTGGCATTGCCAGATTAATCACTTGGGATCACTCACAACGTCTCACGATATCGTGGATAACTTCTGAGTGATCCCACGTGATCAGTCTGGCAATGCCAGGCTACTCTGTTGGCCACGGTTATTATAGTTTAGATGTTTGCATCTTTTTTTTCTTATTTTTTTTAATTAGTTTTTAATGTTGTTTTTTTTGAGTGGTGGTCTCACCGCCACTCCTGTAATCAGCTTTCACAATGTTACTGGCCGTGTATGTCTGTCTGTCGCCTGTCATACCTCTCATGACCACACACACAGACCACAAACACACACACACACACGTTAAAGGAGGGGCGCTATTGAGCAGGCAGAACACTCAACACTCTCTCTCTCTCTCTCTCACACACACACACACACACGTAGCAAGGAGGGCACACGCGCGCGCGTACACACACACACACACACACACACACACACAAAATAGTTGGATTTAAGCTCACAATGCGTCCGTCCGTCCGGCCGTCCGTCTGTCTCCCGCCACTGTTGAGCATGAGCAACCTTGCAATCCATGTATTTGACTCTTTTTATTTGACTATTTTTATTTGACCACCACTCAGTTCACAAGGTGTGATTTTTAAGCTTGTTTATGTTTTTTTTATTAGATTAATTGTTAGTTTTATTCATTTGAATAAATGCATGGTGTTTAAAGGTGCAAAGTAACAAAAGTACATTTAATCAAGTTCTGTACTCAAATTTGATCATTTCCATTTTTTGATACTTTAATACTTCTACTCCACTACATCTGAGAGGCAAATGTTGTACTTTTTAACCCATTTAGGCCTAGAATTATTGAATGCTTTAACCAGTGAAAAATAGCAGATATACAAGCTCACAGCGCGGCACCGAGTGCCGTGCTGTGAGCTCGTAGATCTGCTATTTTTGAAAAAGTTGTGAAAATGTGTGCAAATCTTTGAATATATGTATTTTCAAAGCGAACGTTTGTAACTCAAATTTTGCTTCTGAGTGGTCCCTGGAACTAAATATTTTGAGATGGGGGTCCTTGGCCAAATAAATATCAGTTTGGGGGTCCTTCACATGAAAAGGTTTGAGAACCACTGACATAGTAGTCTCTCAAGAACAGACTAACTGAGCTCCAGTCAAGTGAAAAGGACCTTTTCTTTGACGATGGCTGGCCAGATTGCTGACATAGAAACATAGGTTTTTCAAAAAATCTTGGATTCAAAAGACACAGGTCCAAATTCTAATTTTCACGATTTTTCAAAAATAGCAGATCTACAAGCTCGCAGCGCGGCGCTCGGTGCCGCGCTGTGAGCTTGTATATCTGCTGTTTTTCAATAGTTAAAGCATAAAATATTAATACACTATAATGTGTACCCGTTGTTAACATTTATTCAACATCTTTAGTTACTACTTACTACTGTAGTTTGCAGATTAGCAGTTGCTTTGCGACGCTTTGTAAGCTTGTACTGGCCTCCCAGCATGTGAACTTGACTTAAGCCGCTCCATGCATAATGCCGCAGAACACTTGGTCTTCAACCAGACAAACATTTTACGTCTCCCCCCCTCCTCCGCTCCCTCCATTGGCTCCCAGTTACTGCCCATGTTACACAATGTTGGCCTACAAAGTAGCCAAGCTCAGGGTTCCCGCGGTCATGAAATTCCTGGAAATATTTTGAAATTAGAAAAATGTTTTTCCTGTACTGGAAAGGTTTTGGAATTGATCAAGGGTCCTGGAACGTCCTGGAAAAAATGGCTATGCATTGTTTTTTTTTGTTATTGATTTTGTTAACTAATTTACTGCCACCATAAATCGACTTTGAGGGTTCCCTTAGGACTGTCACAATTATTACATAATTGTCTAATCGCAATTATTTGACATAATTGCAATTATTGTCATAATTGTTTACATGTTGAAAAATTCTATTTTTAGCACCATAGTAGCCGTCTGTCGACTTCATTCGACTGCTAGTCTCCACATAAAAAAACAACCACCACACAAACATAACAACATACAGAATAAAATGTATAACTGCCTAAAGAGTTGATTTAAGAACACCATACGTGGTTTAAAAAACCTAACTACTTTCTAAAAAGTAGCTAAAAATACCCAATTTGAAATTTCTAAGAATTAAGGTGTATTTAAGAGTGACGATGTGATATGTTCTCTGCTGTGTTCTAGATAAGAAGCTGGTCCCTCTGTTTCAAGAAGAGGATCACCAGCAGAGGGCGCTCATAGGCCTGGTGAGGGAGAAACACACACACACACACACACACACACACACACACACACACACACACACACACACACACACAGACAGACAGACAGACATGCACACATGCATGCACACAGCCCTTGAGGTCACACATACACAGAAAATAAATAAGCCTCTGCAAGTCAGCATTCAGAATTCCATGCACACAGAAGCGTGGAATCTCTGACATGAACACGTGCACACGCCCAGCGCCCTGTCCCCCCCATAATGTAAGGTATAGAATAGCAGAAGGCTTTAAGGGTCATAGTAGTCAGGATGTTGTGGTCAGATGAATGTTTTAGCCAAAGGGATTCTACGGCGCGCCTCAGCCTATACGGCTAGTCGGGTGCGTCACGGGAGTGGTGCAAAGGAGAGAGAGACATACTGGAGCAGCTCGGACAATTAAAGCCTTTTGTTTAGGAAAATAATGACTGACGTTTCGATGCCACTGCTGACTGAGGAAGATGCAGCATCGAAACATCAGTCATTATTTGTTTGTACTAGCACCTAAATAAAAGGCTTTAATTGTCCGAGCTGCTCTAGTGTCTCTCCTTTGAATGTTTGACTCCACCAGCCTGGATAAGCATCTCTCTGGTAGGCTGCACATCTGTGCATTGGATGAATGTTGGACCTTTACTGGCTTCTTTGCACTGAATGCACTGAATGAAGTTTGGATGTATGCTGGCTGCACTGCACACAATGCAGAGTAGGGATGGAACGATAAGCGATATTATCATTATGTGATAAAAAAAACACTCACGATGGAGATTACACTTTTTGTGATATCGTCCTCTGTCATCATGCACTGGGATCAATTCACCTTTTATTTGCCGAGCTTCATATCCGGTACCATTAAACCCTCTAGAATTGGTAAAAAGTACTTATATACACGTACTTGATACAGTCTTTTTTTCACTCTATATTAAATGTTCTGCCCCAGGATAAAGGATTTTGATTATCGCGATATCATAAATCGCGAGTTCTTTTGTCACAATAACGTGATATGAAATGTTCATATAGTCCCATCCCTAATGCAGAGCCAGGAGAATGTTGTCGCTGTCGTGCAGACACCCCGTATGTCCAACTGTCACTGTAAGATCAAACACTTTGACAGAACAGGAAGGTGTGGAGGGCACTTGCCTGGCATGCCTTGCGTGGGACGAGGAGAATGTGGAAATCTGGCAGGGCACTGTCAGGCACCCGGAACTATATAGTGGCAAACAAACTGACTCAGCGGAACCCAGGGCACAGCGAGGAAAGGAGAAAGGTTCACCAGCCACGAAGACACAGTGTGGCGCGTCAGCTTAGCTAGCAACACCGCAGAGCTCAAGACCCTGATGCTAGACAGCAGAGTGTGGAGGGCAGCGATTCAGGGGTTCAGGGCCCTGGGGTTCCTGAGTTGGTGTTGGCTATACCACACTCTCGCATCGCATCGCCAGAAAGTAGCACCTGCCTCTGGGAATCAGTCTTGGAGGAGGAGAGGCAGAAATGTGCTCTCTCTTACAGCGGACCGAGGTCCAACCCCGGGTACAGGACATGAAATATGGATTGCAGAGTCAAGCTCTGTACAAATGCATAAATGAACACTGTGGTGTGTGCGTGTGCGCGCGCGCGTGTGTGTGTGTGTGTTATGGCATCATCAGATTAAATTGTAAGTTGCTTGTGTGTCTGTATTTCCCCTCCGACTGATTCTGAGGATTTGTGTGTGTGCATTTTAGAGTGAATCCAGGAGTTGTGTGTGTGTATTCATTTCAGAATAAATTGGAGGTTGTGTGTGTGCATTTCAGAGTGAATTTGTGGTGTGTTTGTGTGCGTGCGTGCGTGCGCGCGTGTGTGCGTGCGTGCGTGCGTGCATGAGTGAGTGAGTGCGTTTTCTCCTTCTGGACCATTGCCCCATAGCCTTTTAAGATTATGAATACATTTTTGGGCAGGGGTCTCAGCAGCTCAGCCATTCCCAGCCTGTGGGAGACATCGAGACAACATGCATTTGTGTCTCCATCCGTCGTGTAGGCCTACATATTTTTCCAATGCATGCCAGGCCTTGTTGACGGTTTTGTGAGAGATATCGAAGCTCTGGGTCCAAAACTGAATTAATATTGAATGTGTAAAAATCTGCGGTATTTACATTGAAGTGAATGAGGCTAATAGAGGCGGCTGTGATACTAGTCGGAGGTCGAGGCGGAGGTCGAGGCGGAGCCCGCATTTGGAGGGGCGAGCGAGCTAACCCTATTGATAGGAGGAAAAAATCATTTTGGGGGTGAACTACTCCTTTAATGAACACTGAGGATGTGACTGTGTACTTTGGATGAGTCAACAGTGACACACAGGAGCAGCAGGCCCACATGCAGGTCCACTGCAGTGTTGCTGCATGCATGGCTGCTTCTCCTCAGCCTGGGCCTCCCACAGCGCTCTGAACACAGCGCTTTGAACACAGTGCACTCATTCTCCCTGAATAAAAGAAAAGCTCTATAATGCACACAGGATTATTGTGCTCCAAAAGTTGTCATATTTATCTTTCTTCCACCGTCGTCCAAAAATAAATGTAAAAACCTTTGGAGCTTTTGGTCCAGTGTGCGGACAAGCTCTGTCTTACTTTTGTCCTCCACCTGTCACTTAGGAGTGTGTGTGCGCTTGTTTGTTTGTTTGTTTGTTTGTGTCATTCTACCAGAAACCTCAGTACAAATGAACATGTAGCGCCCCCTATCCCACCCCGATGACAGAGGACGAGAGGCGCTAGACATCTACCTAGGTTCGGTGGTGGTTGCCCTTAAAATAACCCACAGAGTTAGAATTGAGTTGAACAGACTTGACTTGGTTTTATTGCCTCCAACAGCAACAGTAGTCAAGCAATAAACATCAACAACAAAATGATATTGTGCACAACAGTGGCAATATGTACAGTAGCAGCGCTGCGTATGGAAAACAACAAAGAGAGCTCTTAAAATAAAAATAGAAAATAAAGTGTCCATAGGGTGTTAAAACCCTTTAACCTTAAAGTACCCTGGTAGGGTTTCTCTTAGTGTTCCCTTTGAGAGGGTTCCCTTTGAGAGGGATTCAGAATATGCTAGTTCAGGTTCCTTATTCGGTTCAGTTCAGTTCTCTAAGTTCAGTTCCCCATGTGAGTGCAGTGGGGAAAAGGGATACCTCGGGCGCGAGGCGTCAGTGTAAATGTGAGGGCACTGCTCCTCGGGCAGAGGTAGCAGCTTCAGATCTTATCTGTTTCCGTAGGTCGAATCCAACAGGTTCCTCTGCAGCGGTCATGCGGCTGGCCACACCGCTCCCAACCGTCCACAGATGTCACTTAGGTAGCTCGCCATCCATCAACAGAATTCAGACTTGTAGTTTTCTGGGGTTGTCAAAAAACCAATCTACACAAAGTGCAGAATACCAAATTAATCTATGTTCTTATGAGAATAGTTTCTTGTGAGTTGGTATCATTAACTCATTTCTTCTTAATCCCTTTCAACACATAACCAATGAGTAAGGATATGCTTCAAGTACAATGAAATCATGTATAACCATTGACCACAGAAATACATTAAATGAAATTAAACAGCATACTGTAATGCATTAATTATTTACAATGAAATTCTTATCTTCACCTTTTAAACATAAAATGTAATTCCTTTTAAACCTTTTTATCCTTTTAATACTCCAAAATTAGTGTAATGCCCTTTAATCATGAATTTAATAATTAACTTATTCAACAAATGGACAAATGTACTCATATTATTCAACTTGTACAAATACAATGTAGTTGTGGCTACTACAAACATGAAATGGACTTAATCCACTCAAACCATAGGGTTTTGATGTAAACACCATATATATAGAATACACTAGTAGTGTTTCAGCATGCTACTGCATGTTGCAAGACCCAATGTGTTTTCAGTTAGCATAGATGCTAATTCGCGGTTAGCATCTATTAGCTTCTAACCCAATAATACAGTGATACAGAGTGCACCAGAGTATATTCAAACATCAGACACAATAGTATCAAACCCCTGATTGGTTTATAAGAAAGGTTTCAGGCTCAATGCATACAAACATGTGAGAAATAGCTACAATAACAGCAGGCTTGAGGCCCAGTGAAATACACAGCTTCACTCACCAGGGTTCACAACAAACAAAGTTTGCCTGAATTCGTTTTTCCTCCAGGATCACAGGGACTCTAATAAGAGAAGTGCTTATTAGCTATCATATCATACTGAAATATTCAACCATGAAATATTATTTAGTGGTGTGTTTCTGGTGTATTTCATACCAAGTTTATCAGAGAAGAATCTCTCTGGCCTTCATTCAATGTCAACGATCTCTAAAGAGGAAGTACCCATAATGCAATTCTCTACTTCTACACCATGAATTACAGAGACAGTAGTAGTGCAGTGTAGTGCACCCTCTAGTGGAAACGAAATGCCATTACACCTCTAAACCACATAAATAGGTGCATTCTTAGTGACCCTATAGTTCACATGGGTTACACCCTCCCCCCTTGACTCTGCATGAGTCCCTTCATGCGTTGCTCTATGGTCCATGGAGGAACCATCATACTCAGTCATAGTGTCTAGAGCTAGATTAAAACTCTCTAAGAGACTCTGTGCAAAGGAGACTAAGGGTTTACCCAACTGAAGGTAGTGAAAACGGTCAGGGGGTTTACGTGGTCGGTCAGATTTACGTGTAGAGTCATTAGTTTCTCCATCTGTAATGGGTGGATTTCCATCTTCTGTGCTTGTTGTCTCAGAGGTCAGTTCAACTTCCACCTCAGTGTTTTGTTGAACTTCAACTTCTTCATCCTCTGGGATAGAAGATACATCATTGACGTTCTCAGCATCAGCTGGAGTTTCACTTGCTGAGTCGTCATTGTCTTCCTCAGCAGGAGCTGGGATTTCATCTACTGATTCATCATCGTTGTCCTCATCAGGAGCTGGGATTTCATTTGTCACATCCGGTAAGTTATCCTCCTCTTCAGCAGGAAGTTGCTCGACCATAATCTCTGGCTCCTCTCCATCAAGCGTCTCAGGTGGAGCTTCATCGGTTTCAGTAGACAACTCAGCAGAACCGCCCACATCTGGCTCGTCCTGAGGCTGGGAGGTCGAGGAGTTAACTGGCATGGTCGGTAAGCGGTTACTCTCCTCTGCTGGAGTAACAGTTTGTCGCTGTCTTCTAGGGATTGTGTAAGTTTCAACAACTGGTTCTCCAGGTATAACTGACAACTGGTCAGGACAGAAACCTTCAGAGTCATCCTCAGAATCAGAGGGTTGTTCCTCAGGGAGAGGAGGTTGACTACGCCTGGTTCTTGGCCGGGGAACCTTTGGTTTGGCCTGTTCAATTTCCTCTGGTTCTATTAGGTCACCACAAGGGAGTAAGAGATCCCTATGTAGGGTTCGGTTGGGACCGTTTCCATCCATGGGCTGTACTGTATACACAGGTAAGTCTCCCAATTTTTTAAGAACTTTGTAGATAGTAGATTCCCACTTATCTGCAAGTTTGTGTTTGTTTCGCAAGCGCAAGCTCCGTACTAGCACTTGGTCACCTTCCTCCAAGGTTGACTCTCTTACATTCTTGTCAAAGCGGCGTTTGTTTCGGTCAGCAACCTTTTTAGAATTCCTGGTGGCAATCTCATAACTCTCCTGCAGACGAGCTTTCAGGCTTTTCACATACTGGGAGTGAGATTTAGGAGAGCCATTTCTAACAGGTAAGCAGAACACAATATCCACTGGTAGCCTAGGCTGGCGCCCAAACAACAACTCATACGGGCTGAACCCGGTCACATCGTTCTTGGTGCAATTATAGGCATGGGTTAGGGGTTTTACATAATCACGCCAGTGAGTTTTATCCTTTTCTCTTAAGGTACCTAACATGCCGAGAAGAGTTCGATTGAACCTCTCCACCGGGTTTCCTCTTGGGTGGTAGGGACTTGTTCGTACTTTTGTGATACCAGCAAGGACGCAGAGCTCTTTGATGAGTTGAGACTCGAAATCCCTGCCTTGGTCACTTAAAAGACGTTCCGGAAAACCGTAATGCACGAAGAACTGCTCCCAAAGACTCTTTGCGACTGTCGTAGCCTTTTGATCTTTTGTTGGTATAGCGACAGCGTACTTGGTAAAGTGATCAGTTATTACCAAGATATCTTTGGTATTATGACTGTCAGGCTCCAGGGATAGATAATCCATGCATACTAGTTCCATGGGTCGCGTTGTGTTGATGTTCACAAGCGGGGCTGACTTTTCAGGTGGTGTTTTCCTTCGGACACAACGGCCACATGACTTGATCTTTTTCTCCACTTCTGCAGCCATTTTAGGCCAATAAAACCTTGACCGGACTAGGTCGAGAGTTCGTTCCAAACCCAT
This sequence comes from Nannobrachium achirus, assembly GCF_963921795.1. Taxonomy (NCBI): domain Eukaryota; kingdom Metazoa; phylum Chordata; class Actinopteri; order Myctophiformes; family Myctophidae; genus Nannobrachium; species Nannobrachium achirus. The sequence continues at coordinate 36,566,358 of NC_137830.1, forward strand.
ATGCCCCATATCATCGTGGAGGCACGTGAGAATGGTGGATCGTAGGGACTTAGGTGCCACTAACTGGTAGGTGGTTTCACCTTCCGATTTGCGAGTTCTATAGAGAAGACCATCTCTCAATTCCAGACGTTTCCACTCCTTTAGCATCAACTTCAACTCTAGGGAGTCAGGGTTGAGGTTGGAGTTGGCTTCATCTCCAGCTTCCAGCAGGTTAATGACATGTCCAATGTCTGGGTCAGACCGCTGATATTGTTGGAGTTCTTCCTCGCTGTAGGTAGGTATAGTGGAACAACCTTGTGTCTCCTCATCGCCATATATGTCTGGTACCGCATCAGCAGTAAGAGCAAGGGACTCTACCAAGGTGATAGAAGGTAGGTTGTCGTCTGCTTCACTTAGTAGATGGCGGTGGCACAGGACATTAATGGGGTCAGCAGGTAGATCATGTTGGTCGGGAGATGAAGATAGATGGTGAGAAGCAAATTGTTTGATTCGCTCCTGTTCCTCAAGGGAGGCATCATCATCGACCAGAGTATCTTGAGGCCGTCTTGAAAGGCCGTCTGCGTCCTGGTTGCTTTTGCCAGCCCGATACTTGATGTTGAAGTCGAAGGTGGAAAGAGCAGCCAACCATCGGTAACTAGCAGCATCCAGTTTGGCGGACTTCAAGACGTATGTCAATGGGTTATTATCGGTTACTACCGTGAACGTGTTCCCGTAAAGGTAGTCTTGAAATTTCTCCACAATCGACCACTTCATGGCTAGAAACTCTAGCTTATGAGCTGGGTACCTCTTTTCACTAGATGAGAGTCCTCGGCTAGCGTAGGCGATAACTCGCATCTCGCCATCTTGTTCTTGATATAGGGCAGCCCCTAGACCAAATGTGCTTGCATCCGTGTGGAGAATATACGGTAATGCTGCATTAGCGAATCCAAGTACTGGCGCTGTGGTGAGTTTGTCTATGATTGCCTCAAAGGCTTCCTGGCAGGCAGGAGTCCACCGTTGGGTAAGGGGTTCTTTGGGGTTAAAGTATTTCCCGGGACAAGGCTTTACTTTATGACCTTTCCTGTACGGTGGGTAGCCTCCGGTCAGATCATTCAAAGGCTTTACTATCTTGGAATAGTTTTTCACGTACCGGCGATAGTACCCGGCAAAGCCTAAGAAAGATTTAAGATCACTGAGTGTTTGGGGTTTCGGCCAGGTGCGGAGGGCACTGACCTTCTCAGGGTCGGTCTCTACCCCTTTGCTGGAAACAATGTGACCTAGATAACGGACTGAGCTCTGGAAGAAACGGCACTTGGTTGGGGATAGTTTCAACCCATATTCTCTCAACTGCTGGAGGACATGGAGAAGCCTTGTTTCGTGCTCTTCTAATGTACTCGAGAAGACAATAACATCGTCCAAGAAGACCAGTACTTCCTTGAGATTAAGATTTCCCATACATCGCTCCATTAACCGCTGGAAAGTACTGGGCGCATTGGTAATGCCCTGGGGCATGCGGTTGAATTCGTAGAACCCCAAGGGACATACGAAGGCGGTCTTTGGCTTGTCACGTTCCTCCATTTCTAGCTGGTAATAACCAGACTTTAGGTCCATTACGGAGAACCACTTTGATCCTGCAAGGGCTGAGAAAGTCTCTTCCAAATTGGGAAGTGCATATGCATCGCGTATTGTCAAGGAATTGAGCTTGCGATAGTCGATGCATAGACGTACGTCACCATTTTTCTTTTTAACCACCACGATTGGTGAGGAGTAGGGGGATTCTGATTCGCGAATCACTCCTGCCTCTAGGAGTGTTTGCAGGTGTTTCCTCACTGCTTCATAATCGTTTGGGTGAATTGGTCTGGACCTTTGTTTAAAGGGAGTTTCATCTTTTAGATTTATGTGATGTTTCACTTTGGACGAATGTCCGAAATCCAGATCATGCTGGGCAAAAACATCAGCATAAGCTGTTAAACTCTGTGTTACTCTGTCCTGCCATTCTTTTGAAAGAAGGGAATCACTGAAGTCAAATGTCAGTTTTGTCTTGGCAGGTTCATCAACTGACTGGGCAGTAACAGGGCAACATGTCACAGGATCAGCCTTTTTGGTTGAAGCAGGTAAGTTGTAGATTTTATCGGGAGTATGAAGCTCTGCAATGACACAGGTAGCGGGAAGTGTTATGTCATGCTCAGTTTCATTCCTGACCCATACAGGTAATTTGAAAGGACTCTGCTTAGGCAAGGTAACAAGGCAGCTCTCTACAAGGATTCCACCAGGCAAAGTTGATTCGGCAGGCTGTTCGACAACTGCGCATTCACAGGGGGTGTCGGCTTTAACATAGCCCTCCAAGATGACTCTCTCCTTAGCAGGTATTACTTGCTGCAATTTGCATTTGAGAGTCATTAAGCCCATCTTCCCTGTAGAGCTGACCTCATTCCTGAGCTTAAGCGTACGGAGGATCTGTCTATAGCCATAGACAGTTGACAAGTCGTTTGGGTTTTTACCATCACAGTGTTCATCGTACAGCACATCCAGTGCATTGGTTCCAATTAGTACAGGTAAGTCAAAGCTACTGCGTAAGTCAGGGATTACTAACGCTAAGGTAGAAACTTCAGGCTCGGTTTCGATAAAGTTCTTGGGGAACTTAAGGCTGAGGGGCACATAGCCTAAGTATGGGACATTTTGACCATTAGCTCCTTCAACCTCTAAGGCATCAATGGGTTGGATGGGTGTCTCTGACAGATTACTTTTGTAGAACGAAGCAGAGATAGTGGTCACTTGTGACCCAGTGTCAAGGAGACAATTACAGTTGACTCCCGCCACAGTGACATTAGCAGTATACTTCTGTCCTACAAGCCCCTTAGGTATAGGTAGCTTAACCTGGCAGTTTACATCATGAGACTGAATGGATGCCTTAGTCTGAGTTTTGGGACATTTGTTCGTTTCAGTTCCTGTCTGTCCCTCGTCAGGAACTGATGTCAGTTTAAATTTTGCTGATTTTGTTCCTCCCAAGCCATTTGCTTTTGTTTGAATTCTTTGTTCTTCGCCGCGACTAGTTCTGGGTTTGCTTCGTTGGGGCAGGAGGGCTTAATATGTCCATTTTCACCACAGTTGAAACAATACCCTGGTCGAGGCTTCTTGGTGACAACTTTCGAGGACTCACCGGTGGCGGTGGGTGAGCTCTTCACCTCAGTGGAGGTCTTGGGTGTAAACTTTTTCTTTGGCTTAGCAGATGTCTGGTTTGAACCTGTACTAAGTGCTGCTTTCAGAGAAACCATTTGGGATTGTAACTCTGCAAGTTGTTTTTCAATGTTTTGGGCATTTAAGGGAATAGTGCCATCTCCCGTAGTGTCAGTATCATCAATGCCATACTCTCCCACTTTGAGTGAGTTTGACTGGGCTTTGGTCTTATGGATGCCCAAATGTTGTTTCATTCGGCTGGACTTAGCAGCTTGCTTGTCCTCTTCAGTACGTAGCATAAGAAGCAACTCAGAGAATGAGGGTGGATCATGTTTGATTTTATGCTCGAGCTGGAGGTTGGCAATTAAATCGTTGCTCCAACAACCTCTACAGAATTGTTTAAGCAGCTGGCGTTCTGAATCACTAGCAGCAATGCCACCTCTTTTAACAACTTTACTGAGTGCTGTCTGTAATCGCTGCAAATAAGCTGAAGGCTTTTCGGGGCAGTCCTGATTAATGTGCAGGAATTTAGCGAAAAGCTCGTCTCCATCATCGACGGTGCCATACGCTGAGTCGAGTAGGAGGAGATAGTCATGAGGAGTAGCCTTATTACCGAGGTGCTTTACAATATTGGCAGCAGGTGGAAGAAGACTCTCCACTATTCTTCGGACTGTATGTTTGTCAGACATTGCGCCGTCGGTGAGATGGAACTCTACATTGCTGCGCCATGTATCATAATCAGACTCAAAATTTGGAGATGGGGTTTTTCCTGAGAAAGGTCTAAGTTTAGCAGGACCATGCCACTGCGAAGGCATGTCATTGCTCTTAATGATGTGCTCAACCACTACCTTTTGGACTTCAGGTGTGGTGAGCTGTTCAGGGGGTACGTACAAGGCACGCTTCCTATGTAGGGAGGATGCTCCTGCACCTAGGGAAGTGTACTGGAGTGAGTCATGTTCATGAGAGTCAGTCAAAGAGCCTATTTTTATAGGATTGTCTTTGTCGCTAGCTGATGGTTCAGCTTGGGTTGTGCTAATAGCAGACTGTTTTTCCTGGTTAATTACAGATACATCTGGTTCTGGTTCAGTGGTATTACTTTTAGTTGACTTTTGGATTTTAGCCAATTCCTCAAGTAAAACCTTCTCAAAGTCTGCCCCACTTAGCATAGCAATGCCCTTAAGATCAGCTAAGTAAGTATCAGTTAAGCTTGAGCTTCTGTTAGCAGTGTACCACTCTGACAAAAGCTGAATGTGGTAGACAATATCTGGTTGCCGACTAGATGTGTTGCAAGGTAACTGATCTTTTAGCGACTCAATTGGTTCACCAGTTTTGAATTCCACAATGATTGTGGTTCTAGGCTTCCCTGAAACAGTGGGTACATCTAATACCCTTTCAATAGCACCAAAATGCTCTAAATGTTCAACAACTTCTGTGTCATCACCAATTACTCCGCTTACTATGACGGAATTAGGTATTTTAACGTTTTCAGTTTGAATCACATCCATGTCTATGGTATCAGTATTCACCAAGGAATGCAATAAAAGTGTCAATCTGTTCAACTTTCAAGTGAAAAGGTCAAAAGGAGCTTCAAACCACTCCTGGCTACGCTCGCCACTTTTGTGTAGCGCCCCCTATCCCACCCCGATGACAGAGGACGAGAGGCGCTAGACATCTACCTAGGTTCGGTGGTGGTTGCCCTTAAAATAACCCACAGAGTTAGAATTGAGTTGAACAGACTTGACTTGGTTTTATTGCCTCCAACAGCAACAGTAGTCAAGCAATAAACATCAACAACAAAATGATATTGTGCACAACAGTGGCAATATGTACAGTAGCAGCGCTGCGTATGGAAAACAACAAAGAGAGCTCTTAAAATAAAAATAGAAAATAAAGTGTCCATAGGGTGTTAAAACCCTTTAACCTTAAAGTACCCTGGTAGGGTTTCTCTTAGTGTTCCCTTTGAGAGGGTTCCCTTTGAGAGGGATTCAGAATATGCTAGTTCAGGTTCCTTATTCGGTTCAGTTCAGTTCTCTAAGTTCAGTTCCCCATGTGAGTGCAGTGGGGAAAAGGGATACCTCGGGCGCGAGGCGTCAGTGTAAATGTGAGGGCACTGCTCCTCGGGCAGAGGTAGCAGCTTCAGATCTTATCTGTTTCCGTAGGTCGAATCCAACAGGTTCCTCTGCAGCGGTCATGCGGCTGGCCACACCGCTCCCAACCGTCCACAGATGTCACTTAGGTAGCTCGCCATCCATCAACAGAATTCAGACTTGTAGTTTTCTGGGGTTGTCAAAAAACCAATCTACACAAAGTGCAGAATACCAAATTAATCTATGTTCTTATGAGAATAGTTTCTTGTGAGTTGGTATCATTAACTCATTTCTTCTTAATCCCTTTCAACACATAACCAATGAGTAAGGATATGCTTCAAGTACAATGAAATCATGTATAACCATTGACCACAGAAATACATTAAATGAAATTAAACAGCATACTGTAATGCATTAATTATTTACAATGAAATTCTTATCTTCACCTTTTAAACATAAAATGTAATTCCTTTTAAACCTTTTTATCCTTTTAATACTCCAAAATTAGTGTAATGCCCTTTAATCATGAATTTAATAATTAACTTATTCAACAAATGGACAAATGTACTCATATTATTCAACTTGTACAAATACAATGTAGTTGTGGCTACTACAAACATGAAATGGACTTAATCCACTCAAACCATAGGGTTTTGATGTAAACACCATATATATAGAATACACTAGTAGTGTTTCAGCATGCTACTGCATGTTGCAAGACCCAATGTGTTTTCAGTTAGCATAGATGCTAATTCGCGGTTAGCATCTATTAGCTTCTAACCCAATAATACAGTGATACAGAGTGCACCAGAGTATATTCAAACATCAGACACAATAGTATCAAACCCCTGATTGGTTTATAAGAAAGGTTTCAGGCTCAATGCATACAAACATGTGAGAAATAGCTACAATAACAGCAGGCTTGAGGCCCAGTGAAATACACAGCTTCACTCACCAGGGTTCACAACAAACAAAGTTTGCCTGAATTCGTTTTTCCTCCAGGATCACAGGGACTCTAATAAGAGAAGTGCTTATTAGCTATCATATCATACTGAAATATTCAACCATGAAATATTATTTAGTGGTGTGTTTCTGGTGTATTTCATACCAAGTTTATCAGAGAAGAATCTCTCTGGCCTTCATTCAATGTCAACGATCTCTAAAGAGGAAGTACCCATAATGCAATTCTCTACTTCTACACCATGAATTACAGAGACAGTAGTAGTGCAGTGTAGTGCACCCTCTAGTGGAAACGAAATGCCATTACACCTCTAAACCACATAAATAGGTGCATTCTTAGTGACCCTATAGTTCACATGGGTTACAAACACATTACACAATGTTCATTTAACTCAGAGATTGTTGAAATAAAATAAAAAGTACAGGCCTGTAAGGGTGTGTGCACCCTGCCTGCTATTCTTAGACCAACCCAGTCCCTCCCCCCCACTCTCCCCACTCTCTTTTCCCCCCTCTTCTTTCTTTCCCTCTCTGTCTTTTCATCTTGGCCGGGCGTTCAATGTTCTCTCCATTCATCTTCCTGTCGCCCATCTCCTCTCCTCACTCCATCCTGTCAGCCCCCCCCCCCCCCCCCCTCGCACCGCATCCTTGGCTCATTCCTTAATTCCTTCCTTCCTTTCCTTCCTATTGGCCCTCTCCTTCCCTCCTTGTCGCCTTACCTTAATTCCTTTTATCCTGTCACCTCTTTATCTCCTTCATCCCTCTCTTGCGTCAACCCCTCCTCCTCCTCCTCCCTCTCTCGCTCCTCA
>NC_137830.1:36575866-36660866 GCF_963921795.1 Nannobrachium achirus
ACTGGGGGCACTCTTTAAGAACCACAGCTCAACACAAGCTATGACGATCATCATCTCTCCTCGCCTGCGCTTATTGAGACTAATGACGGTGCGCTGACACAGGGGAGAGGGGTTTTGGTGCTGTGTGTGTGTGTGTGTGTGGACGAGGGGTGGGGTGTGGGATCGAGAGACGCATTATTACTTACACTCGGCGAGAGAACATTATCCTCATTGTTATTTATTTCCTCTCCCCGTCGCATTCCTTTCATAACAACCCCGGCAAAGTCAGATAGAGGAGAGAGAGAGAAACAGCTCGTTACAACTCAATAGGAATTATTTCAGTGCGGGGAGGAACAGTATGCTGAGTGCAAAAGGGATGAAGTATTTTAAGCCATTTAGGCCTAGAATTATTAAATGCTTTAACTATTGAAAAATAGAGCATGTATATCTGCAATTTTTTGAAGAATTGTGAAAATGTGTGCACATTTTTCAATATATATTTTTCAAAGCAAACTTTTATAACTCAAATCTCTGCTTCTGGGGGGTCCCTGGAACAACATATTTTGAGATGGGGGTCCACGGCCAAATACATGTAATTTTGGAGAGAACCACTGATTTAGAGGAAGGATTTAGAAGTCGGGTCAAAGATCGAGTCTAAGATATTCAAAGACGCACACATTTTCACGATTTTTTCAAAAATAGCAGACCTACAAGCTCGCAGCGCGGCACTCGGTGCCGCGCTGTGAGCTTGTAGATCTGCTGTTTTTCAACAGTTAAAGCAACAAAATAATGGTTAAGTGGTTAAAATCTAACGCGACTCGGGCGCGTTCCAGGTATTTCAGGGTTAATTACGCAGCGGAAAAAACTTCCTCTCGCGTACTGTGGGCAGCGAGGTTGTGGGAGTGTTTTTTCTTGTCAGCCAAGAGAGAGCGAGAGCATCATAGAGAACCAGGCTCATTAAGACAAACTGCTGATTCCGGTTTGCTGGCCTAATAAGAAGCCACCAAAGGAACGCTGCTGCTGTGTTCGCCTGTGTCTTTTCAATGGTTGGAGTTTTTAATCGTCGCTAGCCGCTTCTACAAGTGACTGTGTGTGTGTGTGTGTGTGCGTGTATAGGCCTGTGTATGTATGTATGACTCAAGGCACATGCATGCATTGCACAAGAACACGCACAACAGGACACACACTAGCAGCAGGGTAGGTCGGTATGCATGGTATATACATGTACCGTTGTTTCCTGTTGAGATTGGCACATTTCACCCAGGTTTTTTCATCTAACTCACGTCAAATAAACAGAAAATAAACAAAAAATTAAATAAAACAATTCAAAGGAGGGCAAGCAGTGATCACCCCATGATGTGCACTGCAATGTAGTTTCAAATGCACTACATTGCAGGCACTTTTTGAGAGTGAAAAAATAAGAAGACACGTGTGACATGTGTGATCTGAGCAGCTTGCCCCAGGACATGTGCCAAGCTCAATAGGGAACAACGGTATGTCCCCACAAATGTAGACCAATCACAGCGAACTAGTCACAGTTCCAACGAAAGTAGCCTTGACCAATCACAGCTCACCTCACGCTCACCCTTAGCAAGCTCACCCTTAGCAAGCACAAGTGATCAGAAGGGGTGACATGGGACATACTCCAAACATACTGTAATCTCGCTCTCTCCACCAGCAATTCTTCCCTCAAAATGGAGACCGTCAGAGCCACAGCACCCAGAAAAAACTAAACAAAGCACATGTATTGCCATCATATCCCTTAGATTCATCATGTACGATTGTGCTAAATTCACAAACTGACAACTGAATGAAATAAATAAATCATACAAGAACATTGTAAATAGCTCAAAATTAACATTCATTGTGTTTTTTTCCAAATTCAATGTTAAATGCCACTTTCAACGCCACTTTCACTTTCAATTATTCAACTCTTAATTACACCTGAAAACTTCTGTAATCAACTGCTGCAATCGACTAATCAAGGGCTTAAATAGTTGTATCAGATGTGCAATCTGGCCTGACTAGAAGTTTGTTGACTTGTCGACAGTGATTACAGCAGTTAGAGAATAGATTATTGCTTTGTTAAAAAAGGAAAACAACAAAACAATTGCAAAGACACTGAATGTTCCAAAAAGTACAGTTTTGAGCATAGTTGATAGTTGTTCTAAGTCAAAGGAACAGTGGTTACACTAATGAACAAATTTGCCAGAGGGGGTTGAATAATTTCAAGCACAACTGTATCGTAGATGTGTAGGCTAAAGCTGGACTCGCTCTAAAAGATAATTGGGGTGATCTTGGGTCAGAAACAACCCTCCCATGTATTGGGGGGGCGGGGGGTCTCTGGCGTAATTATCCTCCTGCATGCGAGCGGTTCAAAGATCCAATGTTAAGCCTCCCGATTTGCTCACAGGACATGTCGGGGTCGCCCTGACAATTTTCAAACATGTTTGATATTTATCTGGATCGCTACTGTCCGAGTGGAACTGCACAACCAGAATCGCTCGTGGCCGAGAGAAAGACAGCCTTACAAGCAGACAGACGTGAAGTGAACGAGCTGGACTTTTGGCACGGAGACCGGTACAGCTGAGGCTTGTAGATACAGTATGTGGGAAGAACACTGTCTTTATCGTGGCTTCTCAGACATATTCCCAGCCGTTCGTCACCTCTGCAAATAAAACGCCTCAGTTCGTTCATCATTTTCTTCTGCTAGTCACTGCTGCTGCTTCCACATGCTATGGCGTCGGATGAAATGATGACCAACCCCGAGAATCTGAATAGAATCCTGCAGCGTGTGATGCCTCATTGTTTAAAACCGTGTAGTGTGTGCATGTTTAAGATGACCTGATGACAGAATCTTATAAGACAGTGTTTCTCAACCTGTGGTACGTGTACCACTGGTGGTACATGGGCCCCCCTCTGGTGGTACTCAGATGAGTTTCCCAAAAATAAGAAAAAAAAATACATAAGTGGAGTGAAATATTTATATTATACTACAGGTACTGTAGTTCTTCTGACCAAGCAATTGGTTGAAATCGGCTCTCCAGCCGTGCTGAAATGAGCATGCGGGCACACCTAGCTGCTAATAGAGGATTTGAGAATGGATTAATCGCAGTAGAAATATCATCAGTTTGCACGGAAGGTTCTCAAATGTAGTAGCTAAATCTGTCCGATGACCCGGTCATCAAATTATTATTATTTTTTTATAATTTTTATCCCACAATTTTGTAACCCATTTTTTCACCCAGTGCTAATTGCCTATGTAATCCTGGGCTCTGCTCTCCCTCTGCCACGCCTGGGGAGACAACGGACTGACCTCATGCTTCCTTCTATGCATGAGGAGTCCAAGTTGCTTCTTTTCACCTGACAGTGGAGATTTCCCTGGTTTGGACGTAGCGCGTGGAAGGAACACGTTATTCCAAACAGTTCCTTTCCCCTCCATCAGGCGCCCCGGCTGGCCAGGGGGCAATCTGAGTTCCCAGAGGTTCTTTTTTTCGCCACTAGGGGGGCGAGAAGAACCTCTGGGCCAAAACTATGATACTCCTGGCCAGGAAGTTGTCCCAGGCTCAGAATCTGAGCTGGGACAATACAGGATGTAGAGCCCTGTGCAAACCTTCAAAACATTCAGAATAGAAATCAACCAAAAACACTACAACAATATGCAGCCCATGTTTCAAGGTGAATCCTACCAGACTAGCCAGGGGGAGGCATTATTGAGACCAGGATTACGTGCATGTTTTTGTGAGGGTATCAACCCTAGGAGACACGGGGAGAACATGCAAACTCCACACAGAAAGGCCCTATCGCCAACCCCACCTAGGGTGTGGGCGCTGATGACGCGGAGGAGGAACACGCCGCCAGCGCCCACAGCGTCCCCCGGCGGGAATCGAACCCAGGACCTTCTAGCTGTGAGGCGAAGCGCTAACCACTGCGCCACCGTGCCCCCGCGGTCATCAAATTATTGGCTTAGAAATGCAACAAAAACTTAAATAACAACAAAATAAATTGGCCTCCTGTGTTAACTGTGCAGAGCTGAATAGGATGGGGTAGGTCTACGCAACTGTATTTTAACCTCATCAGTTATTATGGTGGTACTTGGAGAGACACACATTTTCTGATAATTATAAGATCATCCTCGTGTGTGATGGTACGAGATTTCAGTATTGTTTTAAGATTTTCTTTTTTATCCGTATGTGTGAGTCCAGCTTAAAATACGATCCCTGTGATCCTGGAGAGATCTTGTAAGAGAGAAACGCTGGGACAAGCACTTAAGGAAGCTGTGAGCTCCAGCTGGTCATTATCATGGTGAAACAGCGGGCGGAAGCAAAAAAAGGAAAATATTTCTGGTTTGTGCAGAGGTGAGATGTATGGGCCCTCCTTGATGCCCTTTGTATTTTTAGACTCTGTTACATAAGCTGTTCTTTTTGGTTTCATTAAATGAAGTGGACTGTCCGCTCCCTCGTTAATATGTGTGGATAAATGGACGCGTTGCGTAACGTTTGGACCCGGCAGGGCCAGACACCTGGTTCCTGGCCAACATTCCTGACCGCTGCGCTGTTAGCAGAGGCAGGGAAGTGGCATCTATTGGTATCTATATGTCCCTGACTGTTATACTCTACAACCATGGTTCCCAAAGCTTTTAATTGCAAGGACCCCCCCGTTTGATATACACAGATCCCCATAAGTCTTGAGAGTGTACACAAGAACCAAATGGTCCCTTATGGCAGGGGTTCCCAAACTTTTTGGGCTCAGGGCACCCCTATAAATATATTTTTCCTTTCAAGGCACCCCTACATTAGATTATAACATTACCTACATGACATTCATAATTTTCACTCCCAGTACCTTATATTCGTGGCATATTTTAGGGATTATGTTGCGAGGAAAACATTGAAATAATTACCATTTTGGTCAAAACGTACTGAAAATGACTGTACTGTAGTTTAAAATGATACCAAATATTTGTTTAAGTGTTCAAATAAATTCCAAATATTACCAAATGATCTCACAGCACCCCTGGACTGCCGTTGCAGCACCCCAGGGTGCTCTGTCACCCACTTTGAAAACCCCTGCCTGATGGGTCCATTTAGTTCCATTTGTACTCTCTCAAGATATGTAAGGGTCAATTTGCTTCCTGACTAGTAGGTACAGGTGTTGCCAGATGGTACCAGTAAGATTCCCTAATCGGGAGATACACAAATAGGGCAAAAATGTGTTTTTCCAAAATCTTCCTGATCCATGTTGATGACATGAGTGTAGACATACTGTGTAGTGATTTTCGTGATTTTAGGGCAAAATCTGTAGGAGCAGTGTCCAAAAATGTGTTTTTAAAAATCGGCCTGAAGGTGGCGCTATATGGGACAGATTCATGTTGATGGGATGAGTGTAGACATACTGTGTAGCGATTTGCGTGATTTTAGGGCAAACATTTTAGGAGCAGTGTCCAAAAATGTGTTTTGCAAGAATCGGCCTGATGGTGGCGCTAGAAGAGGGCCATGTGAGAAATGAGGGGTGGGGTGTCCGCGTTGCCTTGGCGGACGAATAGGTACCGGCCCCGGCTCTCCCGGACGCTCCTAGCCCGAGTTACGGCATTTTATGTGAGCTGCAGTGGAGGGGGTCCTCCACTGGGGGCGTCACCACTTTTGCATCCATTCTGGAGCACCAGGAGTGGGTGGTCCCCAGGAATTCCCCGTGAGCAGCCCCGTTGGGATGGTCATTTGGTCATTTTTGCACATTTGGTCATGTTTTACACCTGGGGGTCCCCCAGGGACCTGGGGGTCCCTGGAGCTCCGGGGGTCCTTGGAGGTTGTAGTTTGGCAGGTAAGGAGTGTGTGTGCAAAATGTGGCATGGATGGGGGCAACGGTTGTGGAGATATGAGCAGGGCAAAAGTGTGACGTGTGACGTGCGACTCACAGAGGGACATTTTTTTTACACCTGGGGGTCCCCCAGGGACCTGGGGGTCCCTGGAGCTCCGGGGGTCCTTGGAGGTTGTAGTTTGACAGGTAAGGAGTGTGTGTGCAAAATTTGGCATGGATGGGGGCAACGGTTGTGGAGATATGAGCAGGGCAAAAGTGTGACGTGTGACATGTGACTGACTCACTGACGGACGGACGGACAGCCGGTGGAGGTTTTGGTAGTAAATGCGACCTACGGTCGCAATTAAAGGACGACTTCAGCCATTTTCAACCTATCTTCATATAATTGGTTCTCACCAGAGCCATATAAGGAGTGTTGCCTCCACTTCATCGGGCGAATAGTAACAAGGCCCTGAACCGGGAGTTTACGTAATGCACTGGAGTCTATGAGCGTTTGTCACTATTTTGAGTTTACATGAACCACGTGACCGGCGCTGTTTCAGCCCCCTCATTGATGCAACTCTCACTCTGTGTATCAGAGGAGGGCTGTGGATAGTTCAGAAACCTGCCAACCAGTGACATCATCATATTATAATGAGCATTTGTGAGAACAAATTATATGAAGATAGGTTGAAAATGTCTGAAGTGATCCTTTAAAGTTACTATGAAAACCTCCACCGGCTGTCTGTCAGTCAGTCCTTCCACGTCACGTCACACTTTTGGCCCTACTCTTATCTCCGGCACCGTTGCCCCTATCCATGCCAAACTTTGCACACACACTCCTTGGCTGGCAAACCACAACCTCCGCCCCTGAATTCTCACATGCCCTCTTCTTGCGCCACCACAAGGTTGCTTTTTGCAAACATGCGACCTGATGGTCGCTTATCTCCCGATTAGGGAATAGTAACGGTCGCAGTTACTATCAAAACCTCCACCAGCTGTCAGTCAGTCCGTCCCTCTGTCACGTCACACTTTTCCCCTACTCATATCTCCGCCACCGCTGCCCCGATCCATGCCAAACTTTGCACTCCTTGGCTACCAAACCACAACCCTAACCCCTCATTTCTCACATGGCCATCATCTAGCGCCATCATGAGGCCGATTCTTGCAAGACACATTTGTGGACACTGCTCCTACAGATTTTGCCCTAAAATCACGCAAACCGTTACACAGTATCTCTACAGTCATGTCATCAAAATGCATCTGTCCCATCTAGTGCCACCATCTGGCCGATTTTTTAAAAACACATTTTTGGACACTGTTCCTACAGATTTTGCCCTAAAATCATGCAAAGCGGTACACAGTATCTCTACAGTCATGTCATCAACATGGATCTGTCCCATTTCCCATATTCCCTCCTGATTGGCTACCATTGCCTTCCAAAGTTTGTGTATGCGACCTGACGGTCGCTTATCTCCCGATTAGGGAGTCTTACTGGTATATTTAGTGTAGCAGAGTGTTTCCAGTGAGTCAACATGCACTACAGCAGCACACTGACTCATGGAAACCCTCTATAATTGGTAAAAGGTACTTATAATATACGTACTTGGTAGTATTTTTCTCACTCTCTGTCAAATGTCTTTGCCAAAAAATAGCCGATCTACAAGCTCACAACGCGTCGCAACTTTTGGCAAATGTTCTTCCCCAGGATAATGGATTATGAATATCGTAAATCACGATTTATTTTGTCACAATAATCGTGATATGAAATGTTCATATCGTCCCATCCCTAGTCCTGGAATACCAGCAACTTCCAGGAAGTGGATTGGACACACATCCTGTTTTTCTCCACAGGGGTGTGTGTGTGTGTGTGTGTGTGTGTGTGTGCGCGTGCGTGCGTGTGTGTGTGTGTCTCTTGTTCTGTGGAACATAACGTAGGAAGTGAAAGTGGAAGAGCTGTGCAATACAACCTCGTATCTCCATATTTCAACTGTTTATGTATTTACAGTATGTGTCGTAGCAAACATAGCAGATTACATTTGTGAGCTTGTAGGCTGGCTATTTTTTAAACAGTAATTTACTAATTTTATAATTTTGCAATGTAGTGAATTTGAAACTACATTGCAGTGCACATCATGGGGTGATCACTGCTTGCCTCCTGTGAATTGTTTTATTCTGTTTATTTCATTGCTGAGTGAGGTCAGCAGACAAAGTGACGTGAGTGAGATGAAAAAACCTGGGTGAAATGTGCCAATCTCAATAGGAAACAACGGCACACTGCAAGAGGCTGCATTGTTTTTCCTCTCAGCTTCCTTCTCACACTTTGATGGTGTTTTCAAGAGCAGATATTGCAGTCTTGTCTGTCAAGCATCAGGGTTTTGAGCTCTGCAGTGTTGTTAGCTCTGCTGTCGCACCGCAGTGTATCTACAGTACGTAGTTGGCACACCTCTTTCCCTTCCTGGCTGTGCCTTGGCTCCCACAGTGTCGGTTTTGCTCGCCAGTCGCCAACAGTTCCGGGTGCCAGACGCAGTGCCCTGCCATCCTTCTCACTCTGCCCTTGTCTGTGACCCGTGGTAGGTCCCTGTAGAGCAGGGGTCTTCAACAGGGTTTCCTGGACCGCTAGGGGGTCCCCAGAGTTACTACAGGGGGTCTTTCAAATCTTTGTCAGATAGAAACCTTTTTTTTCACTTTTTTTATATTAACCACTTGAACCCTAACGTCCATATTCTGAGAACTTTAGCCAAACATACCTTTAGCCAAACATACCAGAACAACGCCTCGCAGCGCGAGGCGTTGTGAGCTTGTAGATCGGCTATTTTCAGCAAAGAGGTTTGGTGTGGAAGGGAAAAAGTACATAGTGAAAGGTCAAGTTTATTAAGTATTGACGGTTCAAGTGGTTACATATCTGATAACACAAATTGACATGAATCCAAAATACACTGATGATCGTGCTGTCAAACGATGAAACTATATGGAATATGGGCATCCCTGCTTCATCTCTCTCTCAGCTAAGGGGTCCTTGGCCTGAAAACGTTGAAGACCCCTGCTGTAGAGGTCCACGTTAATGATCCGTCCATGTGACACCTATTCATAGTATTCTTGTGTAGACAGACTAGACACCATCCAGGGCCTTTTCCTGTTGTGCTGTGGGTGTCCATGCCTCGGCCCCGTACAGCAGTACTGACTCCACTGTACAGTAGCTACGAACAGCCATCTCTTGAGGACTTCTCCCATGTTAGATTTCCACAATCCCATCCATGCAGGGCATTGGGGGAGGTTTCAAATGGACCGTTACAGGTCTGTAACTGTGAGAGCATTCAAATTATCCACTTGTTCACTCTCAGAGCTGTGGGGGTCCTTGAAATGAACTCATTCACTGCCATTGACAGATTTTTGACAGATTCTTTTTAATTGCATTTATCAAACGATCGCAAAGATCTGCATCTGCTGTAAAAATAAATCTAAGACAACAGATCTCCATTTCGCGCCCATGTAAAATATTTACGGGAAAACACCCATATCTTTGTTTCCTGTTTTTCATACCATCTGCAGTCTAAACAGGCTAACTTCAGTAGAATGCTTCGAACCGTTCGACCATTTAAAGGAGTAGTTCACGCCCAAAATGACTTTTTTTCTATTGATTACTCATGCCATGGAGACTAACAATACATTTACTCCAATTGATTCCGGATGGGGACCCAAATGCATTTGGGTCCCCATCTGGAATCAATGGGGTTAAATTGACTAAAATCAAATTTATATGCTGTGACTGCTTTTAAAAGGTAAGAAAAACAGGAAATTGCTGGCAGCGGGGGGTTAGTTGGCTATATTTGAGTTATGAGTTATGAAAAAAGACGCCCTTGCGTGCCTCCCTTCTTGGCTGCATGTGCTAGCTGTTTGTCTTAATAAAGAAACAATACACAATGCCCGGCTTCCAAAACAAAAACATCCTGTTGAATATGCTTAACTGGCACCAAGAGATTCATATCGTCGTTGTTGGGCAGAAACCTTGTATCTCCAAGTTTCAAATGTGTAAGTTTTTTCACCAAGTAAAGCCCTGCTTCATCAGACAAGGCCGTCGCACAAAAGTAGTGAAAACAGAAGATCTACAAGCACACAATGCCTCGCGGTGCGAGGCGTTGTGTGCTTGTAGATCGGCTGTTTTCAGTAGTTTAAATCATTTTTAAAATGATAATACAAAACGAACGGTCTTGGACGTACAAGGTTTCCACCCGACAACGACGATATGAGAGTTATGTTATTCCTCCATCAGCCGTCTCATCGGTGACCTTAGACCCGTTGGTAAACATGAGCCTGAAATATGCACTGGCATTTCTGTCTGGTCATCTTTGTGTGTTTGTGTTGTTTGTAATCCTCCTCCTTCCCGTACTGTCACACTTAGGAAAGGCAGCACTGTTCAAATAATTGAACTCAGACGGAAATGGAAATTGATAGTGATATTTCTTAGTTAAAACAAACGTTTTTTGTGTGTGTGTGTGTGTGTGTGTGTGTGTGTGTGTGTGTGTGTGTGTGTGTGTGTGTGTGTGTGTGTGTGTGTGTGTGTGTGTGTGTGTGTGTGTGTGTGTGTGTGTGTGTGTGTGTGTGTGTGTGTGTGTGTGCGCGCGTGCGTGCAGGGGCGTCACAAGGGGGGGAAAGTGGGACTGAGTTACAAGGGCCCAAGGTGGAGGGACCTTAATTATTTTATACTTTAGCTATTGAAAAATAGCAGATATAAAAGCTCACAGCGAGCTTTTAGATCTGCTATTTTTGAAAAGTTGTGAAAATGTGTGCACATCTTTGAATATACAGTATGTGTTTTTTTAAGCGAACAACTCAAATTTTGCTTCTGGGGGGGTCCCTGAAGCTAAATATATTGAGATGGGGGTCCGTGGCCAAATACATATAATTTTATGGGTCCTTCACATGAAAAGGTTTGAGCACCACTGACAGGTTTTTAAAAAATCCTTCAAAGACAAATTTTCACGATAAAAATAAATAAATAGCAGATCTACAAGCTTGCAGAGTGCTGCGCTGTGAGCTTGTAAATCTGCTATTTTTCAATAGCTAAAGCACAAAATAACACAGTGAATCCTTGTACCCAGGGCCCAGAATTTGGTGTGACACCCCTGTGTGTGTGTGTGTGTGTGTGTGTGTGTGTGTGTGTGTGTGTGTGTGTGTGTGTGTGTGTGTGTGTGTGTGTGTGTGTGTGTGTGTGTGTGTGTGTGTGTGTGTGTGTGTGTGTGTGTGTGTGTGTGTGTGTGTGTGTGTGTGTGTGTGTGTGTGTGACTGTGCGCTAAAGCGCTATATTCCCGATAGTAACCATTGTTTGTTCAGTGAGAGGGGGGGGGCCTCTCCTCTTCAGCTGTTTAGTAAACAGAAAATACATTTTCAGGTGGGTTGTCGATGTCATCCAATCAGGGGAGAGTACACATTTATCAGCTTCAGTTTTATAGTGTTTCACTTTCAACGTTGTCTGCTCATTTCTCTGTGTCGTCACTTCCAATTTACCTTGTTTAATCTGTATCCTGTCCGGTCTGAGTTCTCTATCCTGATTGGATATAACTGACACCAGGGACGTGCTGGCCATTGGGAAAAGCAGAACGGCCGGTTCATTCCCGGCCGGTCCAGGCCGGCCATTAGGAAAAAATTAAAATAAAATGTCGGCATTAGTTCCATTTTGGGGGCTGGGCGGCCAACAAAGTAAATCGTCACTGTCGGGCAGAAACCTCAAATGTATAATTTTTTTCGCAAAGCAAAGCCCTGATTCATCATACAAGGCCGTCGCACAAAAGTAGTGAAAACAGCAGATCTACAAGCACACAACGCCTCGCACCGCGAGGCGTTGTGTGCTTGTAGATCGGCTGTTTTCACTAGTTTAAATCATTTTTTAAATGATAAATACAAAACAAACGGTTTTGTACATACAAGGTTTCCACCCGACAACGACGGAATATAACTCATGTAATTGGCCCACTGGCTTGTCACTTGTCATGATCTGAAATGGGCGCAATGAGGGCCTCTCCAACTCTTTTTCCCGGGCTGAATCAGGGGCCCAGCACGTCCCTGACTGACACTGACCTGTAATAGCATTTTCTGCAGCTAGTACAGACAGGAACATACACTCTATACCAGGGGTCTTCCTACGTTGTTCAGGCCAGGGACCCCTTAGCTGAGAGAGCAGTGGAGCAGGGACCACCCACTAAATTTACATTTCTTCCGATTATTTTGACTATAGAGCCATTTAACACTTATTTTCATAAGATCCTGTACTGCACTTTTATCACAAAGGATTTTTAATGTGTATCTCTGCATGTATCATGGTTTGCCCTATCACAATTATCACATAATCGCCTAATTACAATTATTTGAGATAATCCCAATTAGGTTTTCTTCGCATAATCGTCATAATCATAATCATTTCCATTTTATAAACTATAAAATAATTAAATATGTATATTATTTGTCATATCTGCCCTGGGCGCGTGATTATGGATCCCACTGGGAAAGATGGATGGAAACGGCATAGAGCGCTCGTTTTCAGTTAATTGTCCACGACATTGCAAGCGGCGCGAAGGCCAGCGGACCTTGGTCCTGGCCCTTGCCCGCGAAGAGCGGGCCAGGGCCGGCCGTGTGAGTTACGAAGCCGTGGTGAATGCAATCGTTATATTTATGCCCAGGCCGCAAGGCCTGGGCAAGCGCACGATAAACGCCATGATAATTGGGTTTTGGTGCACCTCACGCGGTCCAAGTGACTACAACGGAGCGCTCCCTACATCCGGTTCAGCCAATCACAAGCTTCAAAAATGAGTCCGGGGCGTGGTTATCCATCTTTCCCAGTGGGATCCATAATCACGCGCCCTGGGCACCTTTTTGTTTGCCAAGGCTAAAAGCCAAAAGGAAATTTAATTTTGTATTCTTAATGTTTAATGACAGAAACACAATAAAAATGTCAGTTGCAATTATTTCAGTCACTGTTAACTGCCAAGCTAAATTTCATAATCGTGACAGTGTTAATTATGATGACATTGTACCCATGTCACCAATGTGCACATTGTGCAATAGTTGCACTTACATAATGTATATTATCATTTATTGTGCAATAGCTGTACACAGTCCCCATGGTTGATCATATTCCATATTCATTAAAACCGTTTTCAGAGCCATTCTTCATTTTTGACTCGGCTCCATTATGAATGCTGCACGTTGCACTGATAGTGTATTATTTAGCCTACTGTTGATTGCTTTGATGCTGCTGTTTGTTGGTGCCGTTTCATTCACATTCATATTCATATTGAGGGTCAATAAGCATACTTAATATACAATTTCTACAAGTCGCTGTCTACAAGTTATACGCTTTTAGATCGGTTGTTTTCAGCTTTAGGATGAGGGTGAAAAATGACCCAAAAAATGGCATTACCTTCCTAAAATCAGTGGTGTAAAGTAACTTAAGTATGTGTACTATGTGTAAAACTTTGAGGCACTTTTACTTTACTGGAGTAGTTCCAATTTTTTATACTTTTACTTCTTCTCCACTATACGTTTACAATTTAGGCATTTAGCAGATGCTTTTAATCCAAAGCGACTTACAATGCAATAAGCAAGTCATGTCAAATGTAGTGGCAAATATTGTTATTTTACAAACTACAGTTATTTAAAAACGTATTACAATAAAGATACTTAGTAGATCTACAAATTCACAACGGGTCGCAGATCGCGACTCGCGAGCTTGTAGATCTGCTCTTTTTCAAAACATTTATGCATTTTTAGACATAATTATGATAACTTGTGAAACATTGTCAATAATGAGTACTTATACTTTTGGTACTTTAAATATGTTTTAATGCCGATACTTTTGTACTTTTTTCAAGTAAATTTTTATTACCTGACTTTTTACTTGTAAGTAACAGACTGTTTCTACATTGCAGTATTGTTATTTTTTGTGGAGTCTCCACCACTGCCTAATGTTGTTGATGTCCTCACAAGTGTTGTAATCCAGACGTGTTTGTTTGTTTGTGTTTAGCTGGAGCTCATCAGACACATACTGGAGTCAGTGTGGCTGAAGTACAACCTGGGTCCTCGTGTGCTGTGTATGTGAGTAGAGGCTCTCTCCTGCTATCCTCCATGTTCACACATACTGTACTATACTGTACACCAGGGTTCCCCAATAGGCGGCTCGCGGGCCATTTGCGGCCCACGGGGGGCTACTGTCAGGCCCCCACCAACCCCAGTAATAATGGTGGTATAAGAGCAGCAACAACACTAGTATATCGTCGTTGTCGGGTGGAAACCTCGTATCTCCAAATTTGTACGTTCTTTCGCAAAGTAAAGCCCTGCTTCATCATACAAGGCTGTCTCACAAAAGTAGTGAAAATAGCCGATCTACAAGTTGTATTTTCGGCATGCAGCTAAGCTATGGCAATATGACGCCTTCATCATGGCTCACCACATTTTCGTCTGTAGATTTAGATTCAACTAAAAACCAAAACGTTTCAGATGACTAAAATATGACTAGAACTACATTGAATTGTAGTCAAAAGACGATGAGCTAAACCGAAATCGAAATGTTGCTGTCAAAATGAACGCTGCTACAGACTGTGCATGTTAGAGTGTGTGAATATGAATGTGTGGTCATCATGATGTGCCCCTCCAGTGCTCAGCAGGGCAGTCCTGCAGAGTGGGCTGTGTTTCACCTGATGTGTCGCATCCTGGAGGCCACCAAGGGTCTCTGTCTGCCCCTCCCTCCAGGTACTGTAGGCCACGCACGCACGCACGCACGCACGCACACACACACACACACACACACACACACACACTTTTCCAGAAGGTGGTATATCAGCTTTTCTTCCTGTAAGGGCTCAGTTTTCTCATAGCTTAATTTGATTGGTTCAGCAGCAAAATAAATAAATAAATAAATTAATTAAAACAGCTATGATTACTATAACTAAGATTAAATATATTGACAATTTTCCTCAAGAGGGACTAAAAACTAGAGGGAGGGACTAGTAGAGAAGAAATCCAGTAGAACTAAAAGACAAGTCATTTTATGTTTAGTTGCGCTGAGGTGTTATTTTCAGCATGCAACCAAGTGCAAAATCAGCCATTACGATGCCCCCCCCCCCCCCCCCCCCCCCCAAAAAAAAGCAACACAATCAACTGTAGATTTAGTTGACAAAAATCTTGGTCGACTAAAACTAGACTAAAACAAACACTTTACAGGTGACTAAAATATGACTAAAATGAGATCACAATTTGCTGGTCAAAATGGACACTCGAACCGACGTGGGCTGTAACTTCTGGTGGAGCATGCATCAGCTTTAGCCCTTTAACCGTCCCTCTCCATGTGTGCAGGCTACCACACCCTGCTGGTGGCGCTGGGCCTGCGCTGCCTTCCTCACCACACCTTCCTCCAGTACGTGGACCACGGCCTGCTGCAGCTCACAGACACCTTCGTGTCACGGGTCATGACAGGTACTCACACTCACACTCCGTTGATCAAATCCACCTGGACTCGCACAGGCGGCATTATGTCCATTCTACAAATGCCTTCTGAACCGGTAGTTTTAGTTTACGAATGAGGTTTCTCCCCAACAACAGCGATATTCTGTGGTAATGTGCAGCCAAAGGATATGTTGGTGGTATTGCTTCACACCAGGTTTCCAGCTCTAATGTGTAAGTAATGATCACCACCCGTTGTCACACTGGGAATGGATGTTTTGGGCCTGAAAAATAGTTTTGGACATACAAGGTTTGCTGCATTGCTTTGCAGAGGTTGATGTTCTGAATACCTGCCAGTATGATTGAGATTTCTGTTCCATATTTCTTTTTCTCAGTGCACTGTCAGCCGGAAAAGTCTTGTCAAATGATTTGTGGATTTGTCAGAAGGTGTCTTTCCAAGTTCCCTTTCTTTGCCATCGTTGCTGATGTAACAAATACATTTTACATTCAACAAGCCAGTAGGGTGCAACAGCAGTGGCAACATGGAAATGTGTGGGGAGGAATTCAATTCATTGACATTATCATCAGAGGTGGAAAAAGTACTCACATTTGTAGTATGTATCAATACCGCAATGTAGAAATACTCTGTTACAAGTTAAAGTCCGGAATTCAAAATGTACTTGAATACAAGTACAAAAGTATAGGCATCAAAGTGTACTTAAGGTACCAAAAGTAGAACGTACTCATTATGCAGAATTGTCCCATTACAATAGCAGATCTAATAGCAGATCACAATGTGTCGCCATGTGAGCTTGTACAGTAGATTGTCTATTTTCAAATGGCCGGAATGTATATAGTTACCGTAATGTATGTTTTTTTTACAAAGTAACTAGTAACTAAAGTTTTTAAATAAACGTAATGGAGTGAAAGCACAATATTCGGGTCCGAGATGTAGTGGAATAGAAGTGTTGGAAATTGGAAATACTCAAGTGAAGTACAAATACCTAAACATTGTACTTGGTTACTTTACACCACTGGACATTATAACGACTAAATTGAGAGAAAAAAAGGATCCACATGGGTGAGCCGTGAGGTTTCAGAGCAAGTTTATTTTAACCCATTTATAGCTGTTGTTATACCTTTCAATAGCGACATAATACTTATTTTTTGAAGTTTTTCAGAAAACTTAGGTGGGATTTAGAACGTGTTTTTTTTCTAAATTGGTTAACTCTTATACTGCTTTGGACGTTCCTGTTCGCCCCAATTCTCAAGAGACCTCCGCGCCAATACGGCGCTCGTTCGCGTTCGTTCGTTTACCTTGTTGATGTCCTTAAGCTGATGAGGGGTCGCGCCGCCGTGTACTGTAAACACATTTTCCGCGGTGATGGTGTAAAAAATCCATTATGCGTTAACATCAACGGAGACCAATTCACTTCCTTGTTGATTCCCTCTGGCTCTGAGGCTCTGTGGCCAGTGACTGGTCTGAATGTACCGCAACACACAACAGGCAAATTCACATTCATTCTCGCATGACGCCGCCCTCTGCTGCCTGGCAGACCAAAGTGCACTATTGCACAACCAAAATAAATAAATAAATAAAATAAATAAATGTCTATCTATCTACTATAACGTCGCAAAGGTAAGCCGCTTTTTGATGGCACCAGACCCAATAAATAAATAAATAATCTGGCAGTAGGAGAGTTAATGATCAATCAGTAGATAGGGTTCAGGCTTGAATCAGTGGAACTAACATAATACAGTACATGTACTTTAACTTTACTTCTATTCACCTGCAACACATTTTCAAGCTTTTAAAGGAAAAATATATATACTGTACAGTATATACTGTATATCATGGCTTTTTTTGTACATATTTCTTTTAACCCTATAAGTGCCTATCCCGAACATGTTCGGGATATTCGGGATCAAAAACAATTTTTTATTTGCTATTTTACTTACCCCGAGCTGCTTGGAGCAACGTGGGTGGTCCCGGCTCGCCCAGCGCTCACCAACGAGAGACGCTAGATGCTCCGACGATTTATTCCATTGAAAATGGTTTAAAATAAAGTTTAGAGCCCCCCAAAAAAAACCTCGGTACCGGTACTGGTACCGGGACGTATTCCAGGGTGCCTATCCCGAACATGTCCGGGATATTTAATAAAATGAATTATTTAATCGGAGGCCTCAACGAAGCCCCGGTCTAGACGTCCATCCATGCCCGGGACTTAGACTCGGCCATCCACGGGGCGTATTCGCGCTAACGGCCGCATCGCGCCGCCCACTCCAATAATAAATCACATCTTTAGACAGGATTTTCTCCGGATTGTGTCCCCAGACCCAAAGAGAAAGTTTTTTGCGGCTGAAATAGCTTTAGATCGGGCTTCTAAATGGGTTAGCATTTTGGCTACGTGTCAGCTAGCTTCCTCCTCTCGCCACCCATAGCATTGACTGGAGTGAAAACACAAGCCAGTTATAAAGAAGGTCTATGGAGAAATTTCTGGCACTCTAGCACCCCTTGTGGCCGGATGGCACTGTATGAGTTAATATTAACGTTGTTTTGCTGTTTGGGGGCCAACTTGCAATATCCTCACAGCCCAGCAGTAGGCTCCGACCCACAGGTTGATAATCACTGGACCAGATGTTGTGGAGGTCAAACAAGTAGTTTTGGGTGTTTCACTTCTGAAATGTACCAAAGCGACTGAGAAAAACGTAATAATAATAATAATTCATTTTAGTTTAGACAGCCCTACTGTATCTGCCTGAATTTTCACATGCTAATATTAACACAGATTCTGTGGTATTGCTTTGTTTTGCAGCAGCATTTGGCTGTGCAAGGTGGTGAGTCATTGTGAAAGACAGGCCATGTGGCAATAGGACTACGACTACCCACAATGCTGCTGCTGTGTTGTGATTTTTGGAGGAAGTGTGCAAGCTTATTTGTATGTATGGCTTAACTGTTCACTAATTACCAGTGATTCTGTTTAAGATACCTGGTCATTAGCTCTACTTTGTCTTTCTCTGTAAAGGTGTTTTTATTCATTTTGGATTATATTTAAGTGCACATTACAAATACACACACTTAGGACAACCCACTGTACAACAATAAACCAGCAAACAACAGTAATATCAATATTAGCAGCAGTAGTAATGGTATTTAATATAGACAAAATATTCTCAAAAACTTCATTTTCACAGAGCCCTGTTTAGAGCTGAGAGTTATGGGAGACCTTTAATTAAGGGTCACTGGTAGACAGGTTTCTTAACTGACCATACCCATGCTCTGAGACACAGACCGGATGGACAAAAATGGTGCAAACTTATAAGGAGCATTAGTGAGCTGTTATATGAAGATGGGTCAAGTGCTCCTATAATGTCTGTCCTAAACATGAAGGCCATGGCTGCCGTTGCCCCTCAGTTTGGCCTTGTGCCCCTCAAACCAATGTCATGACCTGAGGCCACAGTGTACCACTTTCTCCTCTGTCTCTTTCTGGTCAGTAGACACCAGTGTCTTTTGTTGAGATTCTGAAATCTTAACTCCCAGAGTCTGCATCTTCAAACCAAGACTTTGACTGGTTCAGGGCTGAGCATGGATCAGATTGTAAATACCATCATTTATCTATTTCACTGCAGATTAGGTTATCACCCCTAAACCTTAAATTCAACAAATTCTTTTCAATGGACTAAAATCTTGTTTTTTTGATGGCCTGGCATTTGGCACTTTGTGCCCTCCAAAAATGTACAACACCAACATTCTAGGCCTATAAACAAATGACTGAAATGGCACAATATAAGGTCTCTACTTCGATGTTCACATTGTTGTGCATTATGTCACAACAAACCCCGGCAACGTGACGGCCTTCCTCACATCGTCGGCTGTGTCGTCTCCGTCCTCTCGATTTTCCCCCGTCCTCCCTTCCGACGCCCGGAAGCAAAGAAGTAGAAGAAGGGATGCAGGGAGCTGTTAAAGAAATACAGGTACTCCACCACCTCCAGCTCGTGGAGGACCTCCAGCGTGCGCTGGGAGCCCGCCCACGTGGCCACCACGGTCAGCACGTGCACCAGGATCCCGGGGATGGCGCACACCAGGGCGGTGACGATGATCATTACGATGAGCTTGAACATGCGCGAGGGGGCTTTGGACAGCACGGCGCGCCTCACCCCTCTGATGAGCTGAATGTAGAAGACCAACAGCACCAGGTAGCCAAAGGCTCTGACCGATGTGTAGACCACCTGCAGATAGGGAGAGAGGGGGCTGAATGCAGACCACATATTCCTATAGGGCGGATTCTGAAGGCTCATAGGGGCGGATTCTGAAGGTTCATACTACCCAGTAGAATCATGGCACTAATGTCACGTGCACGCTCCAGGTAGGGAGCGCTCCGTTGTGTTCACTTGGACCGCGCGGAGGTGCCAAAAGTCAGGGGGGACAAAGGCCTCACTGCACTGCCATTTACAGTAGAATTGATTTCAAAATGGTATAATTTTTAAGTCACTGAACAGACCCTTTGACACCTTACACTCCTACCTGCAATCTTAGGTCTTCAGACCAGTTATTACTCAAGTCCCCAGGAGAGGGCTTGTAACAGAACGCAATGGGGCATTTGCCGCAAGGGCCACAAAGGGCTTTCGTTGGGATTTTTTTCCCCGCATTATACAAAGAACAACTGATCTGATTTGCACACTCCAAAACCCACCCTTTAGACCTGTTTAAAAAAAACAAAGACATCAAGTACACGATGAGAACAAAACATACATGTGTAGATAAAACAGTACATTTTAAATTGCATTAGAAAAAATTACATTTAATATCATCACATCCCTACCTGCAGAAACACAGAGGTGTCAAAGTGGCTGGAGCAGGCGGGCTCTTCCAGACCCTCCTCTAGTTCGATGAGGAAGACCACAGGCAGAGCTGCGATGAAGCCCAAGAACCAGGGTCCCAGCAGCAGGATCTGCTCTCCTCTCTGACCCAGGAGGACAGACCACTTCTGGGGATGCAGGACCTGTTGAATGAATACATTAAACGGATGGATCTCCAATCTTTTATACTTCTACTCCACTACAATTATTAGAAAACGTGGCAGCTGACTCCACACCCATACGTACCTTGAAGTACCTCTGTATGCTCATCAGCACCACGATGCTGAAGCCGGACGCCAGGAAGTAGAAGGAGAAATAGGCCTCGAGCTGACACAGCTCTTCTGTCAGCGCCAACGCGCCGTTCCTCATGGCCACGGCCAGCGGCAGGCCCAGCAGGAACAGGAGGTCGGCCAGTGCCAGGCTGAAGAACAGACGCCGGGTCAGGTTGGAGCTGCGCAGGCGCAGGCGGCAGCTCAGTCTCACCAGCACCATGAGGTTCCCCGGGATGCCCAGGATGCAGGACACGGCGAGGGCCAAGTAGACCAGGATGTCCTGCAGGACGGCCACGGGGTCGGACCCGTCGTGCTCGCCGGTGGGAGGCGACGGGGGCCAGAGCGTGGAGGCGTTGCCCGGGATCGTCTCCATCGGGACTCGCAATTGTGTGACTGCAAGGCAAGACAAGGTTATTGCGACCATAGCTTTCACGTTTACTATGAGAAACGTCACAGTTTGTCCGCGTGTAGACGTGTACACATTTTTACGGTCCATAGGTTTGCCACTCTGTCATCATGCTCTGATGTCACTGTATCTGTGTATCTCTGAAGGTCACGCCTGACACTGTGGTTCCCTTGACACATCACTGTGACATCACATGTGATATCACAGGTGACATCACCGATGTAAAAGTATTCCCCAGAATTCCTTTTATGCCCATATATGAAGATCCCTGATGTCATCGATATATATCACTGGCCAGATGGCAAATCTCCATGTATGGGCATAAAATATATTGTATGTTGTGATTTCATGGGAACCACTCTTAACAAAATTCCTTTTATGCCCATATACGGAGATCCCTGATGTCATCCATATTAAGCCCAATGAGTTTTGGGAATGCCCATATATGGAGGAAGACAGCCCAATGAGTTTTGGGAATGCCCATATATGGAGGAAGACAGCCCATATCTGTGTGGCTGGTGGATCTCCATGTATGGGCATAAAAGGGATGTACCATATACAGTACATGGATCTCCATATATGGGTAACTGGTCCGATATACATCACTGGCCAGATAGCCAAGAATTGCCCTGAGGCGTCTTGCTAGTTAGTATTATTATTTATTTGTTGCTTTTTCTTCCCGATTTAGTCGTTGCGCCAATTGCTTGCTCCCCGCACACATTTATGAGTGTTGTCACTGCCGTTTTGTTGTCCTTACTCGCTCACCTGCCAGTGAGGAGCCCCCACCGGGAGGACGTAGAACCTTTGTCCTACTCCTCCCGCCCAACACTCCCTGCTGACAGGCTCCGCCCCCGGCCCGCAGGAGTACCTGCAGTGACGAATATCACCATCTCCGTCCTGGCTTCCCTGCCCTGAACACTGTGTTCGTGTACAGACGCTCGACTAAAGGGCTTTGCACACAGACGCGTTTTTTTTCCCCTCTTGCACACCGGCTCTGAATTTGCCATGCGGCAGGTGGCTGCGTTTTTTCCCCGATCGAACCAAGTTCGATTCATGCGTTTTGTCGCATGCGGTAAAAACTCATTGACTCCTTTTATGACTCTTTTTTTGGATCCACAGTGTGGATTCCGCACAGCCTTGCACACCAAATCCAATGCGTTTTAATCATGCAGCAAACGGAAAGAAACGCAACGGTCCTGTGTGCAAAGCACACAGGATGCACCATGATGGATTCTCGAACATTTCAGCAACAAGGCAATTCAATGTGCTTTACATAAGATATGAAGCAAAAGAAACACGCTACAATATGACATTTGAATTCAGTATAAAAGGACATACATACAATACAATGGAAACAAAATAAGTAAAAATTGACTGAATTGTGGCAGACCTGCAGTTTTTGGGTAGTTGGTTCCAGATATAACGGTGCATAAAACCTGAACTGCTGTCGACTGTATCGACTTCGGTGGCTTGTAGGGAGCGAATATCCGTCTTACTGTCTCGACAGAGCAAAGATATGGACCAACGATGGTGCTTTCCTCACCGTGACCACTATCTGCAGCAACGTTGTCATTGCATCATGTCTGTGGTCCATGTTGCACGCACGCACGCACGCACGCACGCACGCACGCACACACACACACACACACACACACACACACACACACACACACACACACACACACACACACACACACACACTAGCTGTTGTGGTACGAATATTAGACTCAACTTCTTTACTTTGCACTTAAAATTCATTTATTGCCTATACATTTGAAAATACTAAAATTAGAATGAAAAGGGAGGTGGAATAATATGTTATCTCGTCAAGTCAAGATGAATTCAAATCAAATCTGAATGCAGGTGCCTCTGTCTGCCTAATGGCGTCGTAATGGTTGATTTTACACTGTAGATCTGCCATTTTCAGAGCGCAGTTTGTCTAGTTTGTATTTGTTTGACGAAATGATCAATATATTCATCATACTGTAGCTTAGTTTTTGCCAGTGAAAAAAGGTAGTCCACGAGAGTGTTTTGTCTTTTAGTTGACTAAATCAACACTGCCCGCTCACGGTGGTTGTTGTGAGTTATAATCCCACCCGCCTCAGAGTATGTCCTGGACATGAAACGGCAGCAAGCAGAGGATTGTGAAAGATCAAACAAACAAGGACAAAAAAAGATGCTGAATAACTCTGCAGCTCAATGCATGCAATACACTTGGATGGAGGTGTGTGTGTGTGTGTGTGTGTGTGTGTGTGTGTGTGTGTGTGTGTGTGTGTGTGTGTGTGTGTGTGTGTGTGTGTGTGTGTGTGTGTGTGTGTGTGTGTGTGTGTGTGTGTGTGTGTGTGTGTGTGTGTGTGTGTGTGTGTGTGTGTGTGCACGCGCGCGTGCCTGCTTCAGAGACAGTTTCACAAGAGAAAGACTTTAAAGGCTGCCGGTGTTGTATAGGCTTCAGTGGTTGTGTAACTGTTAAGTAGAGATATGGTCCCTGAGGTGTGTTCAAACTAAAGCTGTGCTCTGTGTGTGTGTGTGTGTGTGTGTGTGTGTGTGTGTGTGTGTGTGTGTGTGTGTGTGTGTGTGTGTGTGTGTGTGTGTGTGTGTGTGTGTGTGTGTGTGTGTGTGTGTGTGTGTGGACTAGAGGACACAAAGCCAGAGGGCAAGCTTACAGCTGCAGGACTGTGTTCCATGCTCCGCTGAAGACGTTTCCCATTGTGTGCTGAAAAACCTTTTACTCTTTACTTAAAATACTTAAAATAAATACTACACCATGAATTTTCATTTTTCCAATTTTTATGTCTTTTTTTTTATGTCTCAGTGTATGGGCAGATCTATGTAAGCAGGGCTCAGAACGGGCTGTCTGATTTTAGGTCCGATTGTGACATCACAATCGGGACCTACTCCTATGCTGAGTGGGGGGTTGGGGAGGGGTGGGCAGGCCTGAGAAGGAGGCAGGAGGAGCTGGGAGAGGGTTGGGGAGGGGTGGGCAGGCCTGCTGAGCAGGAGGTGGGGAGGAGTGTGGGGCCAAAACTGGCTCAATAGCGCAGTCCTCCCACTCAGGACAAGGTGGTACTGCAGCTGTGGTAATTTTGCCTCAAACCTTTTGAAAAACGTTTTTGGGACACAAACAATGTTATATAGATTATTTTTAAATGCATGGTGTAGAACCTTTAAATGTACTGTAGGATATAGTGCTATAATACTCTTTCCGAACTACAGTTTGGAGAGTCAGGACGTCTGGAATTTGTAGTTATTTCACCTCCCCAAGAGAAGTTCAGACTTCGGAAGGAGTATGGACCGCATTTAAGCAAGTAGGACATTCCATTTACGTTTCTGCCTGACAGCAACGATATACCAGTATGCTGTAGTAGGATATTGGCACCGTCCATGTGGAAAACCTTGTGTGTCCAAAAGCGTTACTTTTTAAGAAAAAACTAACAAACCAACAAAAAAAATCCAGTAGATCAAAAGAATCAGAATCCTCTTTATTGTCACATCAGAGGTTTACAGGTGTAAAACACAGTGGATGAAATGTGTTTTTGTGCGAGCTACATTGTTTTTGTTGTTTCCAGAAAGAGAAATAAAAAAGAGGACAAGGGCGCAAGCTTAAGGGGGGAAAGAAAGAATTAAAAAATATATATGTATCTATTATTTGCACATAGCATATCCATCAATAATAATAATACTACAGGGGGGCACGGTGGCACAGTGGGTAGCGCTGTCGCCTCATAGCCAGAAGGTCCCGCATTCGATTCCCTGGGGCTGATGTGGGCTGGGAGTGAACTCCAAAGCGAGGGGGTTGCAACTGAGAAAGCCCTGTCACCCCAGGTTTGTTTCTAATGGGGACATCCTGGAGGTTTACTTCACCAGACCTGAGGGACCGGGAGGGGGCGTGGTGGTGAAGGAGGTTGTAGATGTAGGGGGGAGCCTGGTGGTTGAGGAAGGCCTTGTAGGTGATCAGTATTTTGAAATCTATTCCAGGGGTCTTCAACAGGGGGTCCGGGACCCCTAGGGGCTTCTCAGAGTTACTACTTTTCTTTCACACAAATCTTTGTGTGAAAGAAAAAAATATCTCCTTTTTTATATTGACGATTTGAACCCTAGCATCCATATTCTGAGAACTTTAGTCAAACATAGCCGATCTACAAGCTGTGAGCTTGTAGATCTGCTATTTTCGGCAAAGAGCTTTGGTGTAGAGGGGAAAAAGGACAAAAGGATGCGGGTAGCAGAGTTTCGAGCTTAACTTTAGTTTCTTGCTAACTTTGGACGTGTCAACAACATACTGTAGGAGGCTATAAGCGTCTCTGCAGCAGTGTGGGATAGTGAACCTTTAAACAACTGCTATTTGTGCACAACCTTTCCTATGTGGATATGTAGGCCAACTATTCCTGACTGCAAATGCACTTGTAATTCATATGGTTTTGTAAGTTAGATTTGCCTCGGTTGCAATGTGTATCAGCTCTGAGAACACATCATTTCTATTCCCTTCAATTATACATCATTTAGTTTAGTTTGTGTTGTTCCACTTTTGCTTTGTCAATTTTAACGTATGTTTTCTCATGCCTATAAAGCCCATTGAATTGAATAGTGTGGGCGAAGTCGGGCAACATTGGGGAAAGGCTGTTTTGGTGATCTGGTTGACATGGGACTGGAAGGAGAAGGTGTCAATGTAGTTATTTTTTTAGTCACAAGCCCTTGATTTCATGGGTTCAATATTCATAAAACCCAGAGAGACACTAAAAGCAATTTAACTTTCAAAATGTTTCAAAATGGGCGAAAACAGACAAACTATGAGCTTGTTGAGCTGCAATTGTTTGCTATTTTTGGGCAAGATTCATGTATGATGGAGTAGGGAATTAATTTACAAAAAAAGACCAGTACAATTGGGTGTAATTTCTTTGCAACATAATAGTATAATATGACATTTCTTTGACATTTGAAAGAGAGTGGATTGAACACTCATAAGGTTTGGGACAGCATGGAGTCTTTTACTGAGTGTCTGCGAGTCTTTCTGTAATGTTGCATCATAAAATAGAGGCAGTGTGGAATAATAATGGACCCGTCCATCACCTGCAGGGTGCAGACAGACACACAGGTCTACATCTGCAACTTGCAAAGCGTCACTGTCGACTGGAAATCTTGTATGTCCAAAACGTACTTTTCAGGAGGAGACATGACGTGAATTTTGACCTGATTCAAGATTCAATTTATCCCCTGAGCAAGCAGGCAGGCTCTATTAGCGCAATGGTAAAAATGGCAGCACTTTCTTTTTTCAAGTAAAACACATTTTGTTGTACGAGTGAATCAACGAGTGAGTTTTTTTAAATCTAAATTTCGCATCCACTGGGCCAAGCAAAGCGCTCTGATCGGCTACTTCTCCCTTTGCGTTTGTTGTCTCTTCTTGGTTGGTGCATCGCTATGATCGGTATACCCGAAACTGAAGGTTCTGTGGTGCAAAAACTAAGTGCGATTAAACTGTGTTAATTTTTTTAATCGCGTTAATTTTCTGTAATTAATTAATCGCAATTAATCAGTTAAAGTCCCAGCCTCATTACATACATTACATTACAATTTTAACTATTTTCACTTTTACTTTAAAAACATAATAAAACAATTGCCGATATACAGTACAGGCTCAAAACACATCGCTTGTTGATCAGCTATTTTAGGGACTTATGTGTGACAGTAGTATGATGAATAAAAAAAATGTTGAAAGTTGAAATATGGAGATACAAGGTTTCTGCACGACAGCAACAAAAAGGGGGAAAAGGGTACTGTCTCACTGAATGAAGCTGCCATGATCTTTTATTGCTGCAACGTTTCAAGCAGCACGCTGCTCTTCTCCAGGCACATGAATAAGTAGCACAATAAAGTAGGAGACAATAAAGTTGAATGATACAGTAATAATAAAGTAGTGCTGCCTATTAGGAGAACAGTAAATTTAATATTTGCCCATTGAGCTGCCTGTGCCGTGTGAGCCATAACAGCCATTTGTTTATTAATTTATTTGTTAGGTTCCCATTAGCCGGGCCCTAAATCACTGGTTCTCAAACCTTTTAGTTTCAAGGACCCCCAATTGTATATGCATTAGGCCACAGACCGCCATTTATATCATCCTCTTTCATTTTCTATCTCTGGAACCCAAATGTATTCATTATTTCATGTAATAAATCCTAATTTTAAGTCCTAATAAGACATACAAAACATATTAAACAACCTAGTGCATGGAGTCAGGACAAATTTAAAAACGGATTGCTTGACATCCTACATATGATATTCCAAGGAATTTCTTAAATATGGATTTCTTTGTCAATTTAGTCATTGGCAGTAGTAAAGGACACCATATTTTCTTCTGTTTCCATCCGTTTCCGTTTTCTACGTCCTCCTCGGTCACTGCACTGCATGTCCAAACCATCTCAACCTTGCCTCTTGTGTTTCATCCCCAAACGATCTCAACCTGGGCTGATCCTCTAGTCCAGGGGTCTTCAACGTTTTCAGGCCAAGGACCCCTTAGTTGAGAGAGAGAGATAAAGCAGGGACCCCCACAACCTTATCATAGATTCCATATAGTTTCATTGTTTGACAGCACAATCATCAGTATATTTTGGATTCTTGTCAATTTGTGTTTTCAGATATTTAACCACTTGAACCGTCAATACCTAATAAACTTCACTATGTACTTATTCTGCTCTTTTTCCCCTCTACACAAACCTCTTTGCCAAAAATAGCCGATCTACAGGCTCACAACGCCTCGCGCTGCGAGGCGTTGTGAGCTTGTAGATATGCTATTTTGGCTACAGTTCTAAGAATATGGACACTAGGGTTCAAGTTGTTAATATAATTTGGAGGACCCCCTATTGTAACTCTGAGGACCCCCTAGAGCCCCTGATCTTGTCACTCCTAATGAGAATCATAGCATCCTCAGTTCTGCCATCTTCAACTCTGCCTCCAGTCTTGTCGTCAGTGCCACCGTTTCCAAGCCATACTGCTCTCACCACTGTCTTAAACGTCTTATACATGTTGGTACCCTTCTGTCACAAATCACCCCTCTTTCCGTTCCACCCTGCCTGTTCCACCCTGCCTCCAAGCTCTTCTTCAACTCTCTTCCACACTTTTTTATAAAATGTGTTTTCAACGTGATTCCGATAATTAGGACCTTAAATACAGTATACTTCGTAGGGATGCACCGATATGGAAACTCTTGGCCGATACAGATACTGATGTTTAAAATAACAATTTAGCCGATTACTGATAACAATATTTGTTCATTTAGTGTTTGGTGTTATTTCCCTTTTTGGGCCAGGGAAACAAATAAATCAACATTATAGGAAATAATTGTTTGGAAAGCCCCGTTGTGGAATATTTTTCATTTCGCATGTGGTGGGGGGCTCAGACCGCATCCGCTAAGTAGAGTAAGCTTTCAACTCCCCACTGATACCTTTGGTTTGGTGAGGGGCGAAACAGTTTTTGATATTTTCGGACCAGACGACGAGGCTTTCCGGATATGCCAAGCCGGGCGGAGGTAGAGGAACAGAGCGTTAGGGAGAACTCCACTAACGCTATGGACCAGAGCTATAGGGGTCCCTGGTACATGTATAAACATTTTCTGATCAATTTGGGGGTCCTTATCATTAAAAAGTTTGAGAAGGCTTAGGCTGTCTGTCTGTATCTCTCCCCACATTACATGGTGTGACAGCATCTGAGAGGGAGAACATAATGTAAGATTCATAGAGAGAACCTACAGTATGTGACAGCTGGAGAATGGGCAGTGTTGTGGGGTTGACAGCTACAGCAGAAGGATAGTGAATGTTATGGACCTCCAAACTGATTATGTATTTGGCCACACATAAGACAAAACTGCAGATCTTCAAGCTCACAGCGCTTAATATTACAGCACGTTTTGAGCTTGTAAATTGTCTCTTTTAGAATAGTCAAAGTTTAAAATAGGATGAATGTGGTTAAACTGATTTTGATGCTATATATTAACTCATCTTGCTGGGGACCATCTGGAAAAACAAAACTAGAATGAATCATATTTATATACTTGAATATGTGTAGGTCGCACATCAAAAGCAATAACAGTGTTTATTTTTCAAGCATTTCTACTGTTCTTTTTTGTTTGCATGATCCATATTGTATTGTATAATATGATTTAATTTTCGACCGTAGTTCGCAGTTTAGTATAATATTATGTCGCGGTGTATACAATTACTACACATTTTGAGAGGTTCTGTGACACTTTTTCTTTACTCTTTTGAAAGAGTGCCTGACTTGGCACAGAGATCAACGCACCCAAAATATCGCATCTCCTTCCATCTCCGTCTCATTATAGCTGAGGAAACGGCTATCCTTCCACCTTTTAAACACAAAACAAACTACTGTATATCGTTGCTGTCGGGTGGAAACCTCATTTTGAGCTTTTAGATCGGCTATTCTTTCGTGTGACACTGTCGTATGGTCAAGTAGGGCATACATTTCCGAAAAAGGATATATGGATATTTTAATAAATATACCAGAGTTTGGAGATGAAAGATGCCTTTTAAAAAGTGTTTTTGAGTTTATGACTTTGAAGTGAGATGGTTTATGCATCGTTTCCCCTCCCCCGGGGAGTCGGATCTATGAGGGATGAGATACATATCAATCTAAAATTAAACTGTACGTCTACTTTTTCTTTACAGCGGGGCGTCAGTGTCAGTCAATATGTGTGAGAATGTACATTTAAAACCAAGCCAAACACACACACACACACACACACACACACACACACACACACACACACACACACACACACACACACACACACACACACACACACACACACACACACACACACACACACCTGTTCTTTTTAAGCCATATTTAAAGCAGCATTATGTAACTTTCCTCTTCTACCCCGGATTTGAACCCAGTGTCGTGCCCAAGTGCTGACATTTTTACCATTGAGCTAATAGAGGAAAGTAAAAAATCATATCAGACAGTGTCTAGGTGTGTCTACATGACCTTTGACACAATCTAAATGTCTCAATAGAAGAGCAGGGAGACAAAATACAAGCACCCTAATTGTATAAGTTTTATATACTCTACCGCAGGGGTCTTCAACGTTTTCAGGCCAAGGACCCCTTAGTTGAGAGAGAGATGAAGCAGGGACCCCCACAATCTGTTCATACTGTAGATATAGTTTAATTGTTTGACAGCACGATCGTCAGTGTATTTTGGATTCATGTTAATGTGTTTTCAGATATTTAACCACTTGAACGGTCAATACATAATAAACTTGACCTTTCACTCTGTAATTAGTCTGCTCTTTTCCCCCTCCAAAGCTCTTTGCCGAAGATAGCCGATCTACAAGCTCACAACGCCTCGCAGCGCGAGGCGTTGTGAGCTTGTAGATCTGCTATTTTTGGCTAAAGTTCTCCGAATATGGACGCTATAGGGTTCAAGTGGTTAATATAAGAAAGGGGGAAAAAACTAGTTCCTATCACACAATTATTTGGAGGACCCCCTAGGGGTCCGGGACCCCCTGCTCTACCATACAGATTGGACTAAGTTACATTGTATTCATTAAAAAATAGTGCCGCTTTAACCTTCTCACTTCACTGCATGCAATGCAAACCAGTTGCTGTCCAGGAGACCCGTTCCACACGCACAGATCTGACCTTTCAATCTCCTGCTCACCTTCAAAGTGTTTGCTAATTAATTCACACACACAAGTTCAAAGTGAACGCACGCAAAGATGATTTATTTCCGTCATTAAAGTGTCTCCTCTATCCCTCTACCTTCCCCAATCCCTCCATTTCTCACTCCCTCTTTCTTTGTCTTCATCCCTTTTCCTCAACCTCTTGTTTGTTTTCCCTCTTGCTCCACTCCTCTTCCTCCTCTATTGTTCAGATCTGGACAACAGTGATGCCAATGAGAAACTGAAGTTCAGCATTCTGAAGAGACTACCTGAGGTCAGTGCTGGAAAGTAATTCACGTACATTTACACAAGAATCTGAATCAGTTTTATTTGTCACGTCAGGTGAAGTGCACTCCATTGTGTGCCATCGTTTTGTAGTACTCTGTGAGAAGAGAGACGATAGTTATAGAGTGAGGGCAAAAGGAAAGAAGGTAGATAAAGACACCAGATCTAGATATTCTATTTTTTGTGTGTGTGTGTGTGTGTGTGTGTGTGTGTGTGTGTGTGTGTGTGTGTGTGTGTGTGTGTGTGTGTGTGTGTGTGTGTGTGTGTGTGTGTGTGTGTGTGTGTGTGTGTGTGTGTGTGTGTGTGTGTGTGTGTGCGCGTGCGTGCGTGCGTGCGCGTGCGTGCGTGCGTGCGGCTATACTTATGGGGACTAAACACATGTTCACAGAGTCACCTGCAGGGGACCTCTGACAGTGTGGGGACAAAATAGTAGGTCCCCACAACAGTTAGGGGTTAGGTTTAGGGACAGAGGTTAGGGTAAGGCCACAGGACTTGCATAACAATGAATGGAAGTCTATGTAATGTCCCCACAAGTGATGTAATATATAGCGTGCGTGTGTGTGTGTGTGTGTGTGTGTGGTCTAGTTGCTTCTTTTGTGTTGTTTTCGCAGACCAGTGTCACATCATATCATGGCCAATATAATGTCAGTATCATGGTTTTACCCTTCTGCAGTTTTTGGAGTGGTCAAACCGCCTTGCACGTTTGACTTAGTGTGTATGTATTCATATCCTTTTGTATTCATGTATGTATGCAGTACCAACAGTCGCAATACCGCTGGGTGACCAGTGGCAGGCCTGGGTGACCAAGTGGCGCTGTTGAGCAGCTGAGACACACACACGCGTGCACACATTCCTCTCTCACAGACACAGGGTTTAGCTTAATGAAATAAACTGCTCAAATGCACCGCTCACTTCAAACTGGGGTTGATTTTTTTCCCTTTTTTTTTTCTTTTGAAAAAAAGGAACAGCCGTGCTTGTAGATGGGCTACTTTTCTAATTGTTGTAAGAAGAAGTATGTAGGGCTTGAGTGGTTAATACAATGTTTTCTTTCCAAATGAATCCCTGGCATCATGAACTCAAACCAAGTCACACAAGTCCCTGAAGGGAGGGTGCTCCTTGTGGTACCCCACTGACTCCACCATGGTGTCACCCAAAGAAACACACATCAAAATAAATGGTTACATTAATAACATCCAAATTACATTAATTAGCCCTCAATGCATTCCCATCGTGAATAACCACACAATAACACAATGAAACAATATTAATGATTTGTGTGTGCCTAGAGACATGCTGGGAAATCCCCCTAAGCCACTGACATGACAGCCCAGTAACGCTACAATAATATTCATTCATAGATTCATTTTTGATAGATGAAATGTACGGTAGATGCATTCATAGTCACAGTTGAAAGACTACATGTATTGTAATTGAAAGACTGTACATACAGTGTAATCCCTGTCAGGCAGTCATATAATAATAATAATAATAATAGCAGATAATAATATATAAGTGTAAAATCAGGCATTACGACACCATCAAGGCCCGCCAAAATACATTTTTGTCACCAAAATCAACTGTAGATTTAGTCAACTAAAATATTATATTTAGTCGACTAAAACTAGACTAAACCTAAAACATTCCAGATTACTAAAATATTACAATTCAAAAGACTTAAAAATCAAAAGTTGCAGTCAAAGTGAGCTCTGCCCCGGTGGGTAAGTAGCTTTTACTCTTGTGCAGTTTACCTCTTCTGTGCCCCACTCTTTCTGTTGTTGCTTGCTATGACACAAACTCTCCTCGGGGATCAATAAACGTTTATCTGATCTCCTCTAATCTTACTGTAGAATTATCCTGTTAAAATGCCTGTTCGCAACTTAATGTAATGTTTTGGAAACAGTTCCAGTCGATTTGTGTCTTGTTACCATAACCTACAGCATGATGAGTATCACAAGCAGGTTGTTTTCTTAACATATCCGACCCCCACTTATCCACCTTTCCTTTCCTCACTCACAAATCGGAACGCAAACTTCGATCTTCCTGATGTTAGCGCTCTGATAACGCAGAACCTGTACCTGCTCTCTGACCCACTGATCAACAGCCAATCCAGGGACGCTGGAACTCCCAAAATCCCAAGGGGAGCTGAGCTTGGAGGAGTTCAGGCCGCCCGCCGAAAAGTCACATTTTTTATCCGGTTTTCGGTTATTTTTATTATTCCCCGCACAATGGTGTAACAAGAAGCTGTATGTTACTAGTTATTTTAACACGCAGCGCAACACACAGCACGCACGCACGCGCACACACAGTCACACTCACACACAGTCTCACACACACACACACACACACACACACACACTCACACACACACACTACAAAATCAGGTATTATTTTTGTAATGGTTTTCTACTGTTTTTTATTCCCCATACAACGGTGTTAGTATGCAACAATGAGCCTACAGACAGTTTCTAGTTCTCAAATAAATAGACTTTGGTGTGCCATGAAAGCGGGATTTATTTTAAAACAACATTTTAATTCAACTTCCCTTCCGACCGGAGGTGGCAAGGTGACCATGTGATTTGGTGACCATGGGATAATCAAACAAACACCTTTTTTCAACATATTTTATTTCCCAAAGTCAAATACATTATTGTTTTAATATAGGTCTGTGTGTGAAGCACCCTCAGCACCAGCGTCCCTGAGCCAGTCTAACACATTGTTACCCGCCTCACCAAGTCCCCAAGCCTTCTTAGCCCATAAAACAATCAAATCATTGCCTTATATTTGTGTTTTGGAAAACATTTATTTTATTCCCGACTGGAGATACCCAGAGTGTGGAATAAGTTCCAGGCTGCCCTACAAAAAAAACACATTCTTTTAGCACTCTATTGTGCTCCAGTTTCTTCTGGTTTTGCAGTGAGCTCTCTGTCCAACTCTTTCTTCTTCTTCTTCTGGCATTAGATTCCGTATCTGC
Organism: Nannobrachium achirus; assembly: GCF_963921795.1. NCBI lineage: Eukaryota > Metazoa > Chordata > Actinopteri > Myctophiformes > Myctophidae > Nannobrachium > Nannobrachium achirus. Next base: position 36,609,541 of record NC_137830.1, read on the forward strand.
CAGTGACACAGTTGTTCAAAGTCTTGCTCAACATTTTGCATCTACTGCACAGTATATGCAGGGCAAAGCGGGCAGTTTCCAGTTTCCCCCCGACCCCATTCGTTTGATATGTTGTCAAAGAGACAAATAAAAGTAAGTCCTCCTCGCCCCTTCCTGTGCTAATCACACAGACACAACACTGCCAACAGACTCTTTTCACATGGTGTATTTCAGTGCATCATCGACCAGTCAGTAATTTAAGAAGGTTCTACGACATAGAAGAAGAATCTACGTTTAATGTCACAAACACTGCTGAGTTGAGTGGTCGTAGATATCTGTGTGAAGAGTCGGCTGTCTTGCCTGTATCTTCCGCTCACTGTACAACCTCAGTGGTAGAATAAAGGTAAGGTTTTGTCATAGCGCCACCTACCTGCAATTTTGGCAGGTCAAAAGGGCAATGGAGGCCCACCATTAGATAGCAGTCCATTCTAATGATGTGGCTTTATTATATTGCACATCATTTGAGAATATAAATGGTGTGCATGCTGCTGGATTTCTCCCATAGAAGCCCCTTGTGGTTTACCAATTAAATGTGAACATTACCTCATTACTGCCAAAGTGGCAGTTGAAAGTGTTTCAGAGAATGTAATGTGTGCGCGCGTGTGTGTGTGTGCGTGTGCGTGTGCGTAGACTATGGAACAGAAAGTGTACCAGTTGTGGGACCATCCTGTCAGTTCAGCGTTCATCTCCAGGGACTACGTCAGAACGCTGCTGGAGAAACGGAACAAGAATAAGGTAATGAAACACACACACGGACACACACATCCACTAGTTAGAGTGAAAGTGAGTCAGTCTATTTGTCGACGACTGATCAGCGGCGTCAGTTCAGAAAAAGCTAAGGTATGACAACATGACTGGTGTCTTGCACACGCGCCCTCACGCGAGTCATGTTGCCATACCTTAGCAACAGGCACAATGAAAACTACATTTTATTATTTCCCCCTTTAGCCAAGGTATGGCAGCTGCCATAGCTTGCCATACCCAATTGACGCCTCTGCGACTGATCAAGCCAAAGATTTTCATAATCTTTGAAGATCGGCTTGGATTTGTAGATCAGCATTTTTCCACACAGGCTTTGCACGACTGTTGTACGACCAAAAAGAGGGCATTAATCTACAGTACATAAAAAGAAGAAAAAACATGAAATGTTGGAATATGGAATATGGAGAATATGGTTTCAACAACGATATCCAAAAGTTACAACGTGTTAGGCTGCGCCTCGGTGTGAGCTTTTTGATCGACTATATTGTCTATTTGACATATGATGAAGTATTGTCAGGTGGAAACCTCATATGTCCAAAACGGTTACTTGTCATGTTTAAAAAAAATTACAGATATGCAAGCTCAAAACGCATTTCATTTTGAGCGTGTAGATCTGTATTTTTTGCTACCTTTGTGTGACGCTGTACTGTAGTATGATCAAGTACCAATATGGATGAGAGTTTTCTGCCCGACAGTGACAAATTGTGGTTCAAGAGGTCCGCCTAAAAGACAGCTTATTGTGTATGTGTCATCTCCACTTCTTTTCAAGGCTGAGTACTGTATAGTTAGTTGTCCATAAAAGTCTCCACACTAACGTCCCTTAATTACGGGTCAAATTTCTATACACTTTCAGAGCTAAATTAACGCTCCACATTTAGAGATAAATGTGTTTGTTGGAACCAGAACAAGGTTATGCGAGCCCTCAGTCCAGAGTGCAGTGTGTTTACATGTGTGTGTTCTCCAGGGATCTGCGTTGGCAGGAAGAGACAAACCAGGATTCAGACCAGAGTTCCTTCCTCTGAGCTACCTGACCAAGATCCTCAGTGACGTGGAGGAGCAAGGTAGCGCTTGTGCGTGTGTGTGTGAGTGTCTCTGTCTGTCTGTCTGTGCCATGGCATGTGCTGCTATACTTGTGACAGCCAAATGTCCCCGAAAGGATAGCATAATTTGTGAAATAACATCACAAGATCCTTTTTAGTTTTTTGATTTAAAAACTTTATGAATGGCTATTTCCTGCTAGGTTAGGGTTTCGGTAGCCTCGGAAACCCAGGCTTATTTTGGCGATCGGAAGAAGAATAAGCCTGGGCAAGCCCCCCTATAACTGTGCTGGTTCATGACATTTTAATTTTATAAATAAATGTAGCCATTCAGATTTTATTTATGTATTTATTTATTTTACATCAGTATTGTTCATATGAACTGGTTTGTTTAGGCTTATCCATTATAATTATAAAATCGCTATGATTTATCACTGGTTTTCCACCGCGGATCACTTCCTCATTTACTCAAAGCGGACAGCAGCAGGAGTCATGTTCCCCTCCGCGTCATTTCGAGACGCCGGAGGACCCGGCGAGATCCACCGGGCAGCATAGAATGTGCCGCGTTAGGTTACTAGAGTTTCGCTAACACATGCCATGTCTAATGCATTATAAACATACTTATAATACATTATAATCTGCTTATAACACTGTCTAATTATAGATATAAGAACATTTTCATAATGCTTTATAACAATAATCATAATCATAACACATTATAAAGCATTCTTTAATGACTTATAATGTCAAGTACAAATGCATTCAGATATGAATATAACACTGTATAATTACAGTTACAAGCACTCATAAATGTCTGTCTGTATGTTTGTCTCATCAGGGACTGCGAGGCGTTGTGTGCTTGTACATCTGCTGTTTTCACTACTTTTGTGCGACAGCCTTGTATGATGAAGCAGGGCTTTGCTTTGTGAAAAAATTTACAAATTTGAAACTTGGAGATGCGAGGTTTCTGCCCGACAGTGGCGATTTACTTTGTTGGCCGCCCAGCCCCCAAAATGGAACGAAGGCCGACATTTTATTTTTATGTTTTTCCTAATGGCCGGCCTGGACCGGCCGGGAATGAACCGGCCGTTCGGGAGTTGTCCCGCTTTTCCCAATGGCCAGCACGTCCCTGTGTCTCACTCATCCTTCCTGTCTGTCTTATCTTTCTGTCTCTCTCTGTCAGCGTTGAACCCATTTGAGGAGCACGTGGATGCCAGCTTTGTGGAGGAGGTGGCTCTGAAACAGACGCTCATCCTCCTGGGATATGAAGAGAAATGATGGATGGATGGAAGAACGGAAGAAAATAATCTTAGGTGGACAGTAACAAAGTGTGTGTATACACACACACACGCACGCGCACACACACACACACACACGTGCACACGCACGCACGCACGGTCGCACGCACACACGCACACGCACACACACACACACACACACACACACACACACACACACACACACACACACACAATTCAATTCAAAGGGCTTTGTTGGTTTTAAAATAGGAAAAGTAAAATGTCATGGTGTATCACCTTATAAAAAGAACATTGATAGTGGAAATAGCCTATCTACAAGCTCACAACGCGCCGCGATGCGACACATTGTGAGCTTGTAGATCTGCTATTTCCACTATTTTTTACTTTAAAAAAAATATATGAAGATTTTTCAACACGGAAACAATTATGACGATTATGAAAATGTATCGCGATTATGTCAAATAATTGCGATTAGATGATGATGTAATAATTGTGACAGCCTTATATGTGGTTCATTCATAACCACCAACCGTACGTACCTTCTTCCTCTCCTAGCAGTAGAGTCAAAAGTACAATATTTGTCTCCGAAATGTACTGGTTTGAAAGTCTCCAGAAAGTATCCAAAACTGCAATTACTCAAGCGAAGTACAGATGCAGATACAGTTCCCTTTGTTGTTGTTACTGCACACCACGTCACAAGGCACAAAACAAATTGACATAATAAACCTGCAAACTCATAAAGGGACAGGAATATCCACATAATCATCACATGATCACATAAAGGGACATTAAAAATTCAGGCACAGAGGCAGAAGATCTTTTCTGCAAAGTCTGCTAAACACTTAACAGTTACTTGTAGGGCTGGGACCCGGAACCGCAGGAAGCGGATCCAACATTGAGGAACCAAAATCGGTTCCGTCACATTTGGAACCGTTTTTTTTTTTTTTTTTCCCTTTTTTTTTACCACACTGTCAGAGCTGGTATGTGTGGACTTCACTTCTGCTATACAATTACAACACTAGTGGTTCTCAAACTTTTCCATTTCAATGCCCACCATAACTTTGAGAACCAAAAAAAAAGACAAATGGTACCCCCTATAGAAAACATTAAAGGGAACCGTTAAAGAATCGAACCGTTAAGAGGAACCAAAACTGTTAAAATCCTAAAGGTTCCCATGCCTAGGTAATTGTTGAGTAGAAGATGAGGACCATGTACTGTAGAGGGAGTCTAGATGTTTGGTTGTTTCAGGGTATTTTTCTTGATGACTTGTGTTCCTAAGCTCTCAGTACCAATTAACTGTTCTGCTGCTGTTGACGGCGCTCACCGTCATTGAAAGGGTTAATACCATGGCGCCGTTGACGGTGAGGACTGTCAATCTTACTGTATATACAGTAAAGATATTATTACTTACTGTACGTCGCTCCGGTCCCGCCCGCATCGGTAATGTCCGCGATTTGTTTACAACGCACGTCGGGCGTGCACGCGAAGTTAACGTCCTCCATAGTAAATCCATTGAGAGGCCCATAAAGAGACCTCATTTTCTCCAAAAGGGACATTCTTATACAAAGGATGGTCTCCACTCTTCCATACTGTACACAAACGCTGTGCGCAGCCATGTTCTCTTCTGGGCTCACACTGTCATGTGACTAGATGACGTAATCGTTGCCGTCAAGTGATAATCCAAAAAAACAAAAACAACCCCCTTCCAGCCCTTCAAAATAATAGCGGCGGCCTATGGAGGAAACGGCGTGGCACCGAGGCACCAAGCAACCTTCAGATTAAGAGGCACTATTAGTGTTAAGGGAAACACCTCTCTACCTTTTCCAAATAAAAAACTTTAAAAAGGTTGATATTTGTGAGATGTCTTTGTCTGGGCCTGTGTGTCCGAATATATTTTAAAATACTTTTTAATACTTTTTAATTACCGTAAAGTATTACAATCAATGGAAAGCTGTCCTGTAAAATATTTGAGAAGGTCACTTACGCCCTTTTTGCTCCAAGCCCTCGATATATGGGAGGCTATATTCTATTGAGAATATATATACTGTATGAGGTGGAACCATGAGGTAAAGTGGTACTAAAATTGGCTTGAATGGATTGAATCTACATGGTTCTTATCATGGCTTAAAATCCGAGCTGGGTACGCGTTGGAAGGCCGGGTGGAAGGGGGGGTTATGATGGAGGATGGGGGAGCCCTAAAAGATTATCGACGAGGGACCCTCACAGGGTTTAATCCGTCCCTGAGTGGTCTATCTCACTTTCAGCAGAGGTTCCATATTCAAACCCCAGTCTACCTGTAGTTATGATGGAGTATTTGGAATTTTCTTTGTAAAGATATGCATGAGTAACTCAACATGTCTTTGAAAATGCACTGGGCAGTGGGCACCCAATAAAGGTATGTGTGTTTGGGTGCTTTAGTTTGAAAAGCTCTTACCTCATCATCAAATGGTCATGGGATCAAATCCCAACTATCGCACCTCTGCATCTGAGCAATCAATACTAATTAGTTAGATTAGGTTAGATTTTTCTCTCCTTTAAATTTCCATTGTCATTGTCAATGCATTGGGCGCTTAAAGTTAAATATTTCAAAAACTACAAATTATTGTGAGCAAGTCCACAGTAAGGTTCAATTTTAATGTGTGATTTTACTTTGAAATGTTTTGGAGTTTTGGAGATAATTCACTTTTAAAAGCCACATTTGATAACTTTGGCACCTCGCTGTTCCTTCATACTTTAACTTAGCGACTTGATTAAAAATTCATAAATTCCACCTTACTGTGGACATATATGGTTGAGATATTCTTTTAAATAATTTGGAGTTTTTTAAATATTGAATTTTAAGTGCCCAATTCATTGTCAATGGAAAAAGTACAAACTTTGGCAGGCTACTATAGATACAAACTTACATCTAGAAACACTGTTCAAACTTTATCATGTTCAGCTTACTGTTGAAATGTTTGCCTGAAAATGAATATTTATACCCTAACCTAATGTTTCATGGTTTTAGAGATCTTTACAAAATTAACATGGGGCTCAATGGCAGATTTGTGTAAATACATCTTTATCTGTTTGCTTCTAATGAACATTTACACTTTATATATAGTTTTTTATTTTGAACTAGGACTGTCAATCGATTACAATATTTAATCTGAATAATTGCATGATTGTCCATAGTTAATCATGATTAATCACAAATTAATCTGATATTTTTTATTTGTTATAAATCTACCTTAAACAGATATTTGTCATGTTTTTAATACTCTTATCAACATGGGTCATGGGAGTAGACAAATGCTTGCTTTCTGAAAATGTTTATTATTATTGCAACAATGAAAAATACTGTCCAGAATAAGTAATAAAGGGCGTGGATGGGAGTTAAATACAGTATATGCTTAAATCATAAACTTGAGCCCAACAAATTGCAGATGAGCATATTGATTATAACAAATGGAGTGCAGGATATTTTAGCCTCCCTGTTACATTCCAATCTACTAGTATTCTTATTATTCTTATTAATGACACTTTAAATGTTGTCAGAGTGTTTGATCTCTTAACCTTGAGATCATCAAACATCAAAGACAAGAGGTTTGTCATTTCACTGACAGCGCACTAATCAGTTGTCTAAAGCACCAGGTCCACTAGGGGCAGACATACAGCTACTTGGTCAGATATGTGTTAGATTTATGGATGTATACCAAGATCATGGAAGCAATGTCATTGGGTATCCAGGTGTCAATCAACTCTAGACAACCTAGCAGGTACAAGAGGGGGTGGGGCTAAAAGAAGCAGGAAAGGAAGGAAAACAATCTGACAGTTAGAGAAACTACTGAAAACTGTGATGTTTATGAATTCAATAATCTGGTAAATGTTGACACCAAATGAAGCAGGCCAGGGATAATAAATACCAGTGTGGATACATCAGCATGTTAGTGTGTTTGGAGCTGGGTTTTCACTCAGTATTTCTAGTAACCAGCTCCCGCCAAATCAAACTTAGCTTCTTCTTTGCAACAGTGGAGTCTGTTCTCCTCTATGGCAGTGAATGCTGGACCCTGAAGCCAACCCTGCAGAAGTCTCTAAATGGGTGCTACACTAGAATGTTGCGTGCAGTACTCAACATCAACAGGAGCGCACATGTTACCAACAGGAGCCTGTATGAGGGAATACCAAGGGTAAGCGAGAAAATTGCCACCAGAAGAATGAGACTTGCAGGACACTGCCAAAGACACCAGGAGCTTCCAGCCAGCAAATTGGTACTGTGGGAGCCAACACATGGGCACCGGTCGCGAGGACGTCCCACAAAAACATACGTGGACGTACTCAAGGAAGACGTAGGGACACAGAACACCAATGAGCTGGCCAGATGTATGGAGAACCGAGATGACTGGAAACAACGATGGAGGGCTCGTCTGAGGACGACCTAGATAGATAGCTGACATTAATAACTACCAGATGGACTGTGGCTTGTCAACTAACACACTATCCTGGAGGAGAAGAGAGTGTGGGAGACATTTCAACAGGTTTCTGAGTGAGTATGGACGCTATCTGACAACTTCAGCCCTAGAATGGCAGTGATATTACTTACTGGTACTGACATTTTACAAATGTCACAGACACAGGGGGGCATAGGAGTGATCTAGCCACAAATTGCAACACTAGATTTGTTTTATAATCGGATGAATCTAGGGTTGCAATACCTCCCATAGGCAGCCAATTTTGCTATCTGATTGTATTAAACAACGTCAAACTCACCAATATTGCGGCTGTATGGAAAGCTTGGAATTTACTCTTTCTATCTGCAAAGTGTTTGTTTCATAAAAATCCACCATAGACATGTTATGAGCTACTTTCAATCAAAGAATTGGTTCAGGTGATTATTTTTTCTAAGTCCTGGAGTTTGGAAGCGCTCGTGGAAAATCGCTCAACGGTCCTGTCACCACCTGGTTCTAAATGTCACAGCATAATGCAGGAGGCAGCGGGACATGGCGTTATAGAAGACGAGCGCTTCCAAAGTTCAACACTTAGAAAATAAACCATGTCTGCTCGGATTTATTGACAGAAAATAAATCATAGCATGTTTACGGTGGATTTTTCTGAAACAAACACTTTGCAGATAGAAAGAGGATTATGCAAGCTTTCCATAGAGCCGCAATATTGGTGAGTTTGATGTCGTTTAATACAATCGGATAGCAAAAAAAACGTTTAGATGCATTGGCTGCCTATGGGAGGTATTGCAACCCTAGATTCATCCAATTATGAATAAATCTAGTGTTGCAATTTGCAGCTAGGAGTGATCTATGGCTTTATACTGTATATGAAATACATAAATTAAAGAAATATCACAGCCAATCTAGGACTACAGTGGGACCTTTAACAGCGTTGTGGTGATTTGGAAAGTGTGCTTATAGGACCTGCTACCAAAGCTGTTGCCGTAGAGGTGATCAGGACTTGTTACTGCACACCAGAGGATCCAGGTACAGACAGTCAGTCAGTCAGTCAGTCAGTCAGTAAGTAAGTACTGTGTTCTCCAGCTCACCCAAACTCATCTTGCTTGGGTACTGCTTGCAGGCAGCAGTCTGTCTTAAGTTTTCAGTTCAGAGGAACTGTGAGCACAGACAATATTTTCATTGAGATTTCAAATCAGCACCAACAAGCAATCAGGACAAAAACAAGTGTAGTTTGTGAAGCTTACTACAAAAATAAATGTTCCTTTGGACTGGATGTGTCCTTCATGTTAGAATCATTTTTTGAAATGAAAGCAGAGTGATTCACTACTACCTGTACTTCTTTCTTATATCTATGATGCTGCTTTAATGATAGGTAAATCAGTCAGTTGGATGTTATTGTTTTGTTACTATTAGTTGGTTGAAATGTCACTGATAGGCATGTCACAATTATGATATAATCGCCATTATAATCATCTCCATGTTGCAAAAAGTATAGCTATGTAGTAGTACTCGAGTCAGGACTCGAGTCCAAATTTTCACTGACTCGGTCTCGTCTCGGTCTCGCCCTTAATTTGACTTGGACTCGTCTCGGTCTAATTTGACTTGGACTCGCCCCCCACCGAGTCCACTCGAGTCACTACAATGCAATGGAATAAATGTTATATCCATATGAGGAGCGCATTCACGTTAACATTAAGAGAGCTGCCTTGTTAAAGGAGTGGTGACACCGGCCGAAATTTAACATTATGGTACAGTAGGTCACGTGGTCTTTGTTGAAACGGTTTGGAAAGGGGGTGGAGCTCAAAGTATGCAGTACAATCAACAGCCTGTTCTCTGACTCACTGGGGGCTCTGTGTTGCTGCCGACACGCCCATACAGCTACTGTAGCTGTATGGGCGTGTCGGCAGCATCATTTGATTGGATAATTTAACATGGGGGTACATGACATCATTAAAAAAAGATGCTAATTTGATAGCCATAATTAGCTGTTTTGGCCGTGTCACGCCCCCTTTAAGTAACAGAGCATTCTGACGCGCATCTGATAGGCACACAGTAGTAGCACGCACGCACACACAGGCACACACACACACAGAGCCCCGCTCTGCACAGCAGCAAGCACCTAATCTTCCCAGAAGTTATTTTTTTCGCCAAACAGACAACAGCACAACAGTCCACTTTCCTCTTACCTGCAGGATATCCTTGTGTCCCCAAATAAATAAGTCCTAACCGCTTCCAAACACAAGCCTTTGTGATCATGTGTTGTGTAGTTTAATCCACCCGCACATCTGGATTAAGAATTTACGTCTTTTTGTATTTCCAGGTGTAGTCTATTACTCGTTAAGCAAGCCTCGTCCGAAAGGTTTAAAGTGCACTGACCAACAGAGAGAAGTGTAACATTGTAAGTCCCTGTAGAGAGGTTAAAACGAATCAAAACAACTTGAAGCAGTGACATGGGGTATTGTTTTGCCTCAGACTAATGACATAGGGTAGCCTACATTTCTCACCTTAAACAATGAAATGCAGACAGGCACATACTGCTATGTGTTTGAATGGGAAAACCTTATTTATTTATTTTAGCTTTTAGTCAAAATAAAATATTAAGATAAGAGTTTGTTTGAAAAACGTTTTGCTAAAATCATGCATGCTCTATTTCAATGCAACTATAACAGCAATGTTTAAAAATGTTATAGATTACAGTAGTAGACATAATTATTTTTTAAATAATATTATTTTTGTTATCACTTGGCCTTTTGGTGCATGGGCATCAATATTATATCCATATCATGATATTAGACTGGATAGGCCTAATTATCGTCTGTGATTTGGGATATTGTACTGCAGTATTTGCCAAGTCTTATTTGTACACTAAAGTACTTGTTCTCTGCCTGGGAGAAAATGTAATTGTAGCAACTCAAATGTCTAGTTCTTAGACAGAAAATTGGTATGGGAAAAAACTACCTCTCCATAAAACTCCCTCAAACCTAAACCACAGCATTGACAGCAACCAAAGGTAATTTGGGGAGACCTATTGATTTAATTTGAAGACAAGCCATTAATTTGAAAGGTATTGGTAGGAAACACCAGACAGGTGCATGCACATGAACGGGGGGTTCTTGCAGTGTGTGTGTGTGTGTGTGTGTGTGTGTGTGTGTGTGTGTGTGTGTGTGTGTGTGTGTGTGTGTGTGTGTGTGTGTGTGTGTGTGTGTCTGAAAAAATATATATATATTGTTTTCTGCAGCCTACCTATCAAAAAAAAAGGAAAAAAAAGAAAACTGGACTCGGCTCGGTCTCGCCTGCCATTGGTCTCGGACTCGACTCGGACTCGCCTCCCATTGGTCTCGGACTCGACTCGGACTCGGCCCCCTCCCAGGGGCTCTTGACTCGGACTCGACTCGGACTCGAACCCCATATGACTTGGACTTGACTTGGACTCGCTTTAGGTGGACTCGACTACAACACTACTATGTATATCTGATCTATAAGCTCACAATGCATCGCAATGCGACATGTTGTGAGCTTGTAAATTGGCTATTTCCACTACTTTTAATTTTAACTATAAAATTATTAAATATGGCCTATAATTGATATATTCCTTCCAATGTTCAAAGGACAAATTCAATTAAATTGTTGTGCAATTATTTGTATGACAATCAATCATCAAGTGAAATGTCATGATGGTAACACTGATCTAGGATCTGATATTTATTTTACTCCTCATTACCAGTAAGACACCCTAAGGGAGAGAAGTGAGGTTGTGCTGAAACAACAGAGACTGACACAATATGTCCATATATGGGCATTCCCTATGGGCTTAATATTGATGACATCAGGGACCTCCATATATGGGCATAAAAGGGACTGTCTTGGTCACATATGGAGCGTGACTGACGCATGCAGACACTCACATGATCTGCAGGTTTTCATACTAGTAAGACGCCTCAGGGCAACATGCGACCTCAAGGTTGCGCTAATTCCTGGCCATCTGGCCAGTGATGTATATCGGACCAGTTTAGTTACCCATATATGGAGACCCCTGCATGATAGTCAATAATGTTATGTCTAAACATGCCCATATATGGGCATTACCAAATATGGGCATTCCCAGATATGTCCTTAATATTGATGACATTGGGACAGGGATCTCCATATATGGGTATAACGTATGTTAATTAGTAAAGCCAAGCAGGGTCTGGGTTTGATGCCTGGAGTCTCCATATATGGTCATAAAAGGGATTCTGGGGAATACCCATATATGGACTTTTACCCTTGTCACAGTGACAAGGGAATCAACCCATAGACTGTAAAAATGTGTACTCACTGACTGACACAGACAGACAGACAGACGGAGACAAGCTGCGACATTTCTCATGGTAAACGGCAACCTTCAGTCAGAATTAAATGTGACCTACGGTCACAATTAGTTGATTGTAACCGTTTCTCTCTCCACTCCTCTGCCACTTAGGGTGAAGAGGGCATCGCTGCATGTCTGGCTGACATCTCACAGAGGATGTTTTTTTCTCGCCACCTCAAGCTGAACCCAGGCAAGACTGAGCTTCTCTTCTTCCCAGGTAAGTCCTGCCCCATGCAGGATCTCACTGTTTCCATCTCTTGTGACTTCCGTTCCAACAACATTCAAGGCACACATCGCAGACTCTATATCAAGGGTTCCCTAACTTTTCAGGCTGCAAACCTCAAATAAACAACAGGGGACCCAACCACCCTGACAAGCAATTGGAATTGCAGGCATTACATTTAGTTTGACTCGGTTCCACAGATGAATATTGTGAAAATAGCCGATCTACAAGCTCACTTGTATTATGTCAGTTGATAACTAGAGGCAGAGCTTTCGTCCAACTCCTCCCACCTAATACTCCATGCTGACAGGTGTGTTCATGCAGACGCTCGGCAAAGCCAGGTGCACCGCTGTGGATTCAAACCCACAACCTCCGTGGTGGTGGATGGTTGCCTCTTTCATGTGTAATATTTGGCCAATTTGGTATTTTAAAGGCCTTAAAAGTCATTACATTTTAACTTAACAACTTAACAACATTTGGGGGCCCGGCTGGGATCCCGACGCCCAGTTTGGGAACCACTGCTCAGTAACATTGTAAGGTTCAGACCCTTCCTCACCCAAGAGTCAGCCCAGCAGGCCAGCTCCTTATCCAGACCCCAGTCTTATCAAAACTACTGCTAGTTAGTGCGGGGCGTTAAGGGGAGCAAATGCTAATTTCGTGCAAATTTGTCTTCAAGCGCCAGATTTTGCACAGATGTAGCCCAGGGCATGCTCTAATGATTTAGCTAGGGCGCCCGAGTTTGCGACCTTCGGGGTCGCCACAGCGGCCAAGTCAAGTTGGGCTCCCATCGACTTGCATTTTTTTCTGGTATTTAAGTAGGATGTGAGAGGTCTAACTAGGGGTTTGTCATGATGCTGAATCCATTGTGATGACTCATCACTTTTCACAATAAGCACAGTTTTGTGGGCGTTTTCTGGGGCTATTTGTAGCCCAAGGAAAGTTTTTTGTGCAAAACAAATGCTTGCAATGGATTCAGCATCATGACAAACCCCTAGTCAGACCCCTCACATCCTACTTAAACACTAAAAAAAAGAAGAAAGAAAAAATGTTTTTCTGGGTATTTTCCCCCTGTATAGAAAGTCGATGGGAGCCCAACTTGACTTGGCCGCTGTGGCGACCCCGAAGGTCGCAAACTCTGGCGCCCTAGCTAAACATTAGAGCATGCCCTGGGCTACATCTGTGCAAAATGTGGCGCTTTAAGACAAATTTGCACGAAATTAGCATTTAATTCCCTTAACGCCCCGCACTAAGTGTAACACTCTCCTCACTGGCCCTCCCAGCATGTTTGTGCACTGAAACCCCAGCAAATGCAGCATGCCTGGTCTTCAACCAGACAAGATTTTCACTCTAGGACAACATCCGGGACAACGCTCCACACGTCCCAGACTCTTCTCCCTGTCCTGCTCACAAAATGTGGAACTACAGTAACTCCCCATTGCAGAATCACTCCTGACTGAGATCGTAATCTGAAGATTTACCTTCAGACTCAGCCTCAGCCCTTAACACTTCACTCTCCCTGTAACCCTTCACTCAGTGTTTCCACCATAACAGCTGACATTAGTGACTACAGAGTGGGCTGTGGCTGCTCCACTAACACAGTGGTTCTCAACCTGTGGGTCAGGGCCCCCAGGGGGGGTCCCCAGTCCCCACATGATTTTGGGGACAAAGCCTATCCTTACCTCCCCCCTGACCTGTCTACTGTAAATACCATTCATTTTTAATAAAAATATCAATATTATTGTATCAAAATGAATTAACTATACTATAAAAACTGGTCAGCCATTGGCCAAATTGTCAAATAATACAAGAAAGAGGCAAACATTTTGAAAATAGACGATCTACAAGCTCACAACCCCTTGCAGCGTTATAAGCTTGTCGATCTGCTATTTTCACAATATTTAATATCTGTGGAACCGAGTCAAACTAAATGTAATTCCTCTACTCCTACAATTCCAAGTGCTTATCAGGGTTGGGGATCCCCAGTACAAACTAGCCTGGAGGAGAATAGAGCGTGTCCCTTCCATATTGTGCTCGAATGATGTTAGTGACTGACCTAGATATGACGACCATGCAGATGTACTGTACATATGCTGGTCATTCTTGTGTTTTTGTTACTTAAGATTGTTATTCTTGACCACAATGTTAAAAATGTAATTTAGAAAGCATGTTATTTAGACTGATGTTAGGTTCATTGTTTACCTGCTATCCCATAGTTTCAGTGTACAGATCAAACCTTCTGATGGACTTCAATGACTTGTTTGACAGCACTGTCATCGTTGTTGTGTAGGATTCATGTTCATGTGTATTTTCAGATATTTAACATGACCTGGCTACTTGTATTGGTTCTGACATTGGTTTTCCCCTCTTCACCAAATCTCTGCGACGTGTTGTGAGCTTGTAAATCGGCTATTTTTGGCGAATGTTCGCACTAGAATAGGGATGCTGGTTAAGTTATTATGTGGTTAAAGTAAACAGAAATAAACAAAAATGGTTCCTATATTGTTTGTGACCCCCTCTACAGTATGTGATCCTATAGTTTACTGAGACACTACACTATCTCTCTGCATTCTATTCTATGTACTGTATGTATTTACGTTGCTTAATGTAAGTCGCTCTGGATGGAAGAGTGTCTGCTAATGCCTTCATTTTGATGTCACTGATCCAGGTTTTAATCTATTGTTTGATTGTTATTTATCAGTGGTGTAGCGTTACGGCCCCAGTGCAGTTGGGACAGATGTTGTTTATAAGCGTGCTCCTGGAAGGAGCTAAGCTCCAACATCTGGCTTTGTCCGGGCTCTGAAGCATGGCCTACATCTGGCCTACATCTTGGCACAAAGCGCTCAAAGTGTGTTGTACGCCCAGGGTCATTATGCCCATATATGGAGATCCCTGTCCCAATGTTATCAATATTAAGGACATATCTGGGAATGCCCATATTTGGTAATGCCCATGTATAGGCATGTTTTGACATAACATTGTTGACTATCATGCAGGGGTCTCCATATATGGGTAACTGGTCCCATATACATCACTGGTCAAGAATTGGCGCGACCTCGCCCTTACGCATGTCTTACTAGTGAATATGTGCATCAGTTTGTGACCTATGACCTTTGTGTTTGACCTTCAGGGTGGATCCACTGTTGAGGGATCCTGATGCTCAGAACTTCACCTTCTCTACGAGACCACATCCTGTTAGAGTGTCATCAGAGGGTAGGAATTTAACCCACACACCATACAAAGTTACCCTATCATCACAAGAATCCTGTTAGAGTGTTACCAGAGGGTAGGAATTTAACCCACACACCATACAAAGTTACCCTATCATCAAAAGAATTTACCCTAACATCAAAGGGCCATTCACACTATAACTATGGTTCACCATTGCATTTTATAGTGCTCAGTGTGAACTGCCCTTAACACCACAAAACAACACTATTTGGGACATTGAAAACGGGTTCTATACGCCCATATTGTTCATGTTATTTTAATTAAATGGTTAATTGGAAATGTTATTAATTAATGTATTATTGATTTTGTTTTCCTGTAATAATTATATCTGCTCTCCTCCCAACAGATACACACACACACACACACACACACACACACACACACACACACACACACACACACACACACACACACACACACACACACACACACACTACTCAATGGAAATCCTTTTGACAGGCATTTATTAATATACATTTGTGTCAATAAAGAAATTAAATCAAAACCCACCTTGTCGTGTTTTTTGACGACATAGGGTTAGTTAGGTTGATGTTTTTGATAGTATTATTACAGTATTACAGTATGCTGTGTCCTATGATATGAGTTTGTTTTACTATGAGTGGCAAAAACTACTTTCTGGCCTTGACAGCCCATACATCCAAACAGAAAGGTCCTATCTGATTGCATTAAATGACGTTAAACAATGTTGAGCTCACTTTGCCACTCACATTGACACTCAATTTGCCACTCAATTTGCCATTCACTTTATGCATGCGCATAGCCTTAATTAATGGTTGAGGTGAGGTTTTATCTTGTGACAAAATCATGGAATGGAAGTGGTTGGAATCTATTTTATGTAGGTTTCAAGTCAAACAGGCAGAATGCTGTCTAGAATCAGTTAAAAGAAAACAGGGTGCTCTCTAAAATCTGTTAAAAAACTGAATACAGTTGATGACTATGTGGCTCAGCTTATTGTTCATTAATATGATATGCTGCATGCCATGACTGATATTTTTTCAGTTAACATTTACGTTTGGGTGTAGTACAATACCGTCTAAAACCTTATTATAACCATTCATTAGTTTATGTAAAGACCAAAATGGATGTAAAAACTAATCTGTTTGATTAGAACATAACTTTTCTATTTTTGGTAACTTATCAAATTACTTATATATAAATGGTAAATATAAATGGTGAATGGTGCATTTATATAGCAGCTTTCTCCAATGAGCTTTATGATGGAAAAAATAGAACACCACATTAAATATGCAAATATTAAAATATTTCTATGTCTCTTGCTTCAACTTCAAATATGACCTAAAATATTGTTTCAGTGTGAAAGACCTGATGGTGTAAAGGTAAAGCACAGGACTTGTAAGCAGAAGGTTGGGGGTTTGAATCCAGCCTATAGCAGTTTAAATTTTTTGTCCATAAGAGTGGATTTAGCCCGCCTTCCTCGGGTGGTAGAGGGGAGGGGCTTAAAATTTAAAAAAAGAAATGTTTTGTTTGCTTTTCCCTTCTTCTCTGCCTGCTTGCGTCTGCGCACATCTTGCACCGGTGCTTTTCAGAATCTCGTTAGTCTCGTACATTTTACAATCTGATGTACTGTCTTTCACCATCTTTCGGGCGGTTTGCTCTTTTCTTTCACCATCTTTCGGATCTTTTACCAACGTTCGGGGGTATTTCTTTTTCACCATCTTCGGGGGTCTTTCTTTTTCTTTCACCATCTTTCGGGGTTTTAACCATCTTTTGGGGTTTGCCTTTTTCTTTGACCATCTTTCGGGTTTTTTATCTTTCAGGATTTTCTTTGCATGATTTTCCCTTTAACCATCTTTCGGGTTTTTCCCTTGAACCATCTTTCAGACTTTTCCTTCACCATTGGTGAGGTTTGAACTCGCAGTCTTTGAACTCTGAGGCGATTTTCTTAACCACTGCGCCACTGTGGTTCTTATTTAATCAGTTCTCTTGCAAGCTGTTAATTGAAAGATTAGAGGTAAAGGTACAAGAGCCAAGTAAAACTTTGAAAAATCCCTGTACTGGGTTTGAACCAGGAACCTACAGCTTGTTAGCACTGTATCTTCTCCACTGCACCACCATGGCTCATTCGATGACTGTTCTCTTGCACAATTTCAAGTGAAGATTAGTTAAAGGTATAGTAGTCGGTTAAAACGTTAAGCAACACCCTTACCAGGTTTGAACTAGTAGCCTTCTGGCTACTAGATCTTCAACTTAACCACTACTCCACCATGGCTCATTCGATGACTGTTCTCTTGCACAATTTCAAGTGAAGATTAGTCAAAGGTATAGGAGTCGGTTAAAACGTTAAGCAACACCCTTACCAGGTTTGAACTAGTAACCTCCTGGCTATTAGGTCTTCAACTTAACCACTACTCCATGAAGTTTTGCTTAAATCCTGTTCTCTTGCACATTTTCATTAAAAGATTAGATAAAGGTGCAAGAGTCAGATAAAAGTTAAAAGAAATCCTTTGCTAGAATCAAACCAGGACCCTATAGATTGCCAGTCGGGGATCTTACCACTGCACCACTGGAATTATCAATGAAATTACTTTCAAGATTACATAAAGCTAAAAGAATTAGATAGAAGATGGAGAAAATGACATGTCAGCCTTGAACCCACAACCTTCTACATACAAAGTTTACAGCTTAACCACTAGTCCACTCAATTTAACATGTTATTTGTTCAATTTTTTAAGACAATACATGGGAAATGTTCTTGCTGGTTTCAAACCAAGAACATCCTGATTGCAAGCCCTGTATCTTAACCACTGCATCAAAAATCCAAATAAAAAGAGGAAATAAAGAAAGGTACAACTAAACTTAAGCTGCTTGCTGGAATTGAACCAACGATCTCCTGGTAACAAGGCCCATTTCATAACCACTACTCCATCAAGGTTTACACTTTGTGAAATCTCTAGCATGTTATTCACTAAAAGATTAGATAAAGGTGCACAAGTAATGCAAGCCCTGTATCTTAACCACTGCATCAAAAATCCAAATAAAAAGAGGAAATAAAGAAAGGTACAACTAAACTTAAGCTCCTTGCTGGAATTGAACCAACAACCTCCTGATAACAAGTCCCATTTCATAACCACTACTCCATCAAGGTTTACACTCGGACAATCCTCTAGCATGTTATTCACTAAAAGATTAGATAAAGGTGCACAAGTAATGCAAGCCCTGTATCTTAACCACTGCATCAAAAATCCAAATAAAAAGAGGAAATAAAGAAAGGTACAACTAAACCTAAGCTCCTTGCTGGAATTGAACCAACAACCTCCTGATAACAAGGCCCATTTCATAACCACTACTCCATCAAGGTTTACATTTGGTGAATCCTCCAGCATGTTATTCACTAAAAGATTAGATAAAGGTGCACAAGTAATGTAAAAGATTGGGTTTCAAGAGCCAGGTAAAACCTGGGAAAATATTCTTGCTAGTTTCAAACCAAGAACATACTGATTGCAAGCCCTGTATCTTAACCACTGCTTTAGAAGAAAAGAAAAGAAAAAGGAGTCAACAAATAGTTCTGCTTGTGGTAGTTCCAGTTTGAACTTCGAAAAACATGCCAGGTGGATTTGAACCCATAACCACCAACATGTGAGACTTGTCTCTCAACCACTACTCCACCATGGTTCCTGATGTTGTTGGTCTCTAGTATATTCTTCACTTAAATATTAGACAACGCTAAAAGAGTCATGTAAAATTATTAGAACTACTCTTGCCGGGATTGAACTGGGGACCTCCTGGCAATAAGGCCCATATCATAACCACAACTATTCCATCAAGGTTATCTTAATGACACTACTCTTGTGCGGGGCCCCACCATGATTTTCAAAATATATATTTTATATAAGTATTGGTCCATGATACGGTTTTATATAGGTTTTAGCCTAAACAACCATTTGGAAAATAAATGTCATGTTCTGCCTGTCTCTAATTCTAAGCCATTTCAGATGTAATATCAAAATGCCCTTTGTTGGCAACAGGGCACTGTCTTTGGGCTAATATTGGAATGATACAGAGAAGATTAACATGGGTTCACAATGACAACCATGTTTAGTCAAGCAGGTGCTGTATACTTGGCTGTCTTTGGGACAAAATTGGAATCATACAGAGAAGATTAGCATGTTGCCACAGTGAAAACCATGTGGAGTCAATCCAATTCAAGGCCATTTTTAGTACCACTTTTCCTCATGGTTCCAACTCATATATATCAGTCAGCTTGCCGAGGCATACACATGGAAATGACAAATGTATCCCCTGGGAGGAACCTCATCTTGGAGCTGCATTAGCAGCGGAGGGAAAGGTTCCGAAGCCAACATTGGACATGTTAAGCTGAGTAGTTGACTCCACTCCTTTCCCTTGATTGGTCTAATAAGTTGGTTACCTGCTAAGCAATGCATGCTAGGAAAAGCATGCTTCTATGTTTCCAGGGGCATTTTCTAAGCGTTCGTGAGTTAAAAATGATAAATGTGTCATTTCCATGTGTATGCCTCGGCAAGCTGACTGATATATATGAGTTGGAACCATGAGGAAAAGTGGTACTAAAAATTGCCTTGAATTGGATTGACTCCGCATGGTTCTCATTGTGGTAGCATGCTAATCTTCTCTGTATGATTCCGATTTAATCCTAAAGACAGCCAAGTATATGGTGCTTGCTTGACTCCACATGATTCTCATCGTGGAACCATGTTAATCTTCTCTGTATCATTCCAATTTAAGCCCAAATACAGCGCCCTGTTGCCAACAAAGGGTGTTTTGATATTGCATCTGAAATGGCTTAGAATTAGAGACAGACAGAACATGAAATTTAAATATCCAAGTGGATGTTTAGGCTAAAACCTGTATAAAACCGTATTCTGGACCAATACCTTATATAAAATATATATTTTGAAAAAAAACTTGGTGGGGCCCCTTTAAAAACGCACAAGAGTAGTGTCATTAAGATAACCTTGATGGAATAGTTGTGGTTATGATATGGGCCTTATTGCCAGGAGGTCCCCAGTTCAATCCCGGCAAGAGTAGTTCTAATAATTTTACATGACTCTTTTACCGTTGTCTAATATTTAAGTGAAGAATATTTTCCCAAGTTTTACCTGGCTCTTGAAACCAAATCTTTTACATTACTTGTGCACCTTTATCTAATCTTTTAGTGAAGAACATACTAGAAAATTCACCAACTGTAAAACTCGATGGAGTAGTGGTTATGAAATGGGCCTTGTTTCCAGGAGGTTGCTGGTTCAATTTCAGCAAGGAGCTTAAGTTTAGTTGAACCTGCCTCTTTTATCAGTTGTCTAATCTTTTAATCAATAACATGCAAAAGAGCAGATCTGTCCATGGTGGAACAGTGGTTAAGGTACAGCTCTTACTATCTGAAGGTTCTGAGTTCAAAACCATTAGGTGCATTTTTCAAGTTTGAACCGGAATAGCAAAACCATTTGTTGTTTATTTTATCTTTCTTTATTTCCTCTTTTTATGCAGTGGTTAAGATACATGGCTTGCAATCAGGATGTTCTTGGTTTGAAACCAACCTTCAAAAATTGAACAAATAACATTAAATTAAATTGAGTAGACTAGTGGTTAAGCTGTAGACTTTGTTTGTAGAAGGTTGTGGGTTCGTGGCATGTCATTTTCTCCATCTTCTATCTAATTCTTTTAGCTTTATGTAATCTTGAAAGTAGTTTCATTAATAATTCCAGTGGTGCAGTGGTAAGATCCCTGACTGGCAATCCATAGGGTCCTGGTTTGATTCTAGCAAAGGATTCCTTTTAACTTTTATCTGACTCTTGCACCTTTATCTAATCTTTTAATGAAAATGTGCAAGAGAACAGGACTTAAGCAAAACTTCATGGAGTAGTGGTTAAGTTGAAGACCTAATAGCCAGGAGGTTACTAGTTCAAACCTGGTAAGGGTGTTGCTTAACGTTTTAACCGACTCCTATACCTTTGACTAATCTTCACTTGAAATTGTGCAAGAGAACAGTTATTGAATGAGCCATGGTGGAGTAGTGGTTAAGTTGAAGACCTAATAGCCAGGAGGTTATTAGTTCAAACCTGGTAAGGGTGTTGCTTGACGTTTTAACCGACTCCTATACCTTTGACTAATCTTCACTTGAAATTGTGCAAGAGAACAGTTATTGAATGAGCCATGGTGGAGTAGTGGTTAAGTTGAAGACCTAATAGCCAGGAGGTTACTAGTTCAAACCTGGTAAGGGTGTTGCTTAACGTTTTAACCGACTCCTATACCTTTGACTAATCTTCACTTGAAATTGTGAAAGAGAACAGTTATTGACTGAGCCATGGTGGAGTAGTGGTTAAGTTGAAGACCTAGTAGCCAGAAGGTTACTAGTTCAAACCTGGTAAGGGTGTTGCTTAACGTTTTAACCGACTACTATACCTTTAACTAATCTTCACTTGAAATTGTGCAAGAGAACAGTCATTGAATGAGCCATGGTGGTGCAGTGGAGAAGATACAGTGCTACCAAGCAGTAGGTTCCTGGTTCAAACCCAGTACAGGGATTTTTCAAAGTTTTACTTGGCTCTTGTACCTTTACCTCTAATCTTTCAATTAACAGCTTGCAAGAGAACTGATTAAGTAAGAACCACAGTGGCGCAGTGGTTAAGAAAATCGCCTCAGAGTTCAAAGACTGCGAGTTCAAACCTCACCAATGGTGAAGGAAAAGTCTGAAAGATGGTTCAAGGGAAAAACCCGAAAGATGGTTAAAGGGAAAATCATGCAAAGAAAATCCTGAAAGATAAAAAACCCGAAAGATGGTCAAAGAAAAAGGCAAACCCCGAAAGATGGTGAAAAAGAAAGACCCCGAACGTTGGTAAAAGATGGTGAAAGAAAAGAGCAAACCGCCCGAAAGATGGTGAAAGACAGTACATCAGATTGTAAAATGTACGGGTGAAAGAAAAGAGCAAACCGCCCGAAAGATGGTGAAAGACAGTACATCAGATTGTAAAATGTTCGAGACTAACGAGATTCTGAAAAGCACCGGTGCAAGATGTGTGCAGACGCAAGCAGGCAGAGAAGAAGGGAAAAGCAAACAAAACATTTCTTATTTAAATTTTAAGCCCCTCCCCTCTACCACCCGAGGAAGGCGGGCTAAATCCACTCTTATGGACAAAAAAAAATGTAACTGCTATAGCCTGGATTCAAACACCCAACCTTCTGCTTACAAGTCCTGTGCTTTACCTTTACACCATCAGGTCTTTCACACTGAAACAATATTTTAGGTCATATTTGAAGTTGAAGCAAGAGACATACAAATATTTAAATATTTGCATATTTAATGTGGTGTTCTGTTTTTTCCATCATAAAGCTCATTGGAGAAAGCTGCTATATAAATGCACCATTCACCATTTATATTTACCATTTATATATAAGTAATTTGATAAGTTACCAAAAATAGAAAAGTTATGTTCTAATCAAACAGATTAGTTTTTACATCCATTTTGGTCTTTACATAAACTAATGAATGGTTATAATAAGGTTTTAGACGGTATTGTACTACACCCAAACGTAAATGTTAACTGAAAAAATATCAGTCATGGCATGCAGCATATCACATTAATGAACAATAAGCTGAGCCACATAGTCATCAACTGTATTCAGTTTTTTTAACAGATTTTAGAGAGCACCCTGTTTTCTTTTAACTGATTCTAGACAGCATTCTGCCTGTTTGACTTGAAACCTACATAAAATAGATTCCAACCACTTCCATTCCATGATTTTGTCACAAGATAAAACCTCACCTCAACCATTAATTAAGGCTATGCGCATGCATAAAGTGAATGGCAAATTGAGTGGCAAATTGAGTGTCAATGTGAGTGGCAAAGTGAGCTCAACATTGTTTAACATCATTTAATGCAATCAGATAGGACCTTTCTGTTTGGATGTATGGGCTGTCAAGGCCAGAAAGTAGTTTTTGCCACTCATAGTAAAACAAACTCATATCATAGGACACAGCATACTGTAATACTGTAATAATACTATCAAAAACATCAACCTAACTAACCCTATGTCGTCAAAAAACACGACAAGGTGGGTTTTGATTTAATTTATTTATTGACACAAATGTATATTAATAAATGCCTGTCAAAAGGATTTCCATTGAGTAGTGTGTGTGTGTGTGTGTGTGTGTGTGTGTGTGTGTGTGTGTGTGTGTGTGTGTGTGTGTGTGTGTGTGTGTGTATCTGTTGGGAGGAGAGCAGATATAATTATTACAGCAAAACAAAATCAATAATACATTAATTAATAACATTTCCAATTAACCATTTAATTAAAATAACATGAACAATATGGGCGTATAGAACCCGTTTTCAATGTCCCAAATAGTGTTGTTTTGTGGTGTTAAGGGCAGTTCACACTGAGCACTATAAAATGCAATGGTGAACCATAGTTATAGTGTGAATGGCCCTTTGATGTTAGGGTAAATTCTTTTGATGATAGGGTAACTTTGTATGGTGTGTGGGTTAAATTCCTACCCTCTGGTAACACTCTAACAGGATTCTTGTGATGATAGGGTAACTTTGTATGGTGTGTGGGTTAAATTCCTACCCTCTGGTGACACTCTAACAGGATGTGGTCTCGTAGAGAAGGTGAAGTTCTGAGCATCAGGATCCCTCAACAGTGGATCCACCCTGAAGGTCAAACACAAAGGTCATAGGTCACAAACTGATGCACATATTCACTAGTAAGACATGCGTAAGGGCGAGGTCGCGCCAATTCTTGACCAGTGATGTATATGGGACCAGTTACCCATATATGGAGACCCCTGCATGATAGTCAACAATGTTATGTCAAAACATGCCTATACATGGGCATTACCAAATATGGGCATTCCCAGATATGTCCTTAATATTGATAACATTGGGACAGGGATCTCCATATATGGGCATAATGACCCTGGGCGTACAACACACTTTGAGCGCTTTGTGCCAAGATGTAGGCCAGATGTAGGCCAGATGTAGGCCATGCTTCAGAGCCCGGACAAAGCCAGATGTTGGAGCTTAGCTCCTTCCAGGAGCACGCTTATAAACAACATCTGTCCCAACTGCACTGGGGCCGTAACGCTACACCACTGATAAATAACAATCAAACAATAGATTAAAACCTGGATCAGTGACATCAAAATGAAGGCATTAGCAGACACTCTTCCATCCAGAGCGACTTACATTAAGCAACGTAAATACATACAGTACATAGAATAGAATGCAGAGAGATAGTGTAGTGTCTCAGTAAACTATAGGATCACATACTGTAGAGGGGGTCACAAACAATATAGGAACCCTTTTTGTTTATTTCTGTTTACTTTAACCACATAATAACTTAACCAGCATCCCTATTCTAGTGCGAACATTCGCAAAAAATAGCCGATTTACAAGCTCACAACACGTCGCAGAGATTTGGTGAAGAGGGGAAAACCAATGTCAGAACCAATACAAGTAGCCAGGTCATGTTAAATATCTGAAAATACACATGAACATGAATCCTACACAACAACGATGACAGTGCTGTCAAACAAGTCAATGAAGTCCATCAGAAGGTTTGATCTGTACACTGAAACTATAGGATAGCCTAACATCAGTCTAAATAACATGCTTTCTAAATTACATTTTTAACATTGTGGTCAAGAATAACAATCCCAAGTAACAAAAACACAAGAATGACCAGCATTATGTACAGTACATCTGCATGGTCGTCATATCTAGGTCAGTCACTAACATCATTCGAGCACAATATGGAAGGGACACGCTCTATTCTCCTCCAGGCTAGTTTGTTAGTCCAGTGGTTCTCAACCGCGACCCCCAAAATAATCATATTTGAACTGGGGATCCCCAACCCTGACAAGCACTTGGAATTGTAGGAGTAGAGGAATTACATTTAGTTTGACTCGGTTCCACAGATATTAAATATTGTGAAAATAGCAGATCGACAAGCTTATAACGCTGCAAGGGGTTGTGAGCTTGTAGATCGTCTATTTTCAAAATGTTTGCCTCTTTCTTGTATTATTTGACAATTTGGCCAATGGCTGACCAGTTTTTATAGTATAGTTAATTCATTTTGATACAATAATATTTATATTTGTATTAAAAATGAATGGTATTCAGTAGACAGGTCAGGATAGGCTTTGTCCCCAAAATCATGTGGGGACTGGGGACCCCCCCCTGGGGGCCCTGACCAACAGGTTGAGAACCACTGTGTTAGTGGAGCAGCCACAGCCCACTCTGTAGTCACTAATGTCAGCTGTTATGGTGGAAACACTGAGTGAAGGGTTACAGGGAGAGTGAAGTGTTAAGGGCTGAGGCTGAGTCTGAAGGTAAATCTTTAGATTACGATCTCAGTAGGAGTGATTCTGCAATGGGGAGTTACTGTAGTTCCACATTTTGTGAGCAGGACAGGGAGAAGAGTCTGGGACGTGTGGAGCGTTGTCCCGGATGTTGTCCTAGAGTGAAAATCTTGTCTGGTTGAAGACCAGGCATGCTGCATTTGCTGGGGTTTCAGTGCACAAACATGCTGGGAGGGCCAGTGAGGAGAGTGTTACACTTAGTGCGGGGCGTTAAGGGAAACAAATGCTAATTTCGTGCACATTTGTCTTAAAGCGCCACATTTTGCACAGATGTAGCCCAGGGCATGCTCTAATGTTTAGCTAGGGCGCCAGAGTTTGCGACCTTCGGGGTCGCCACAGCGGCCAAGTCAAGTTGGGCTCCCATCGACTTTCTGTACAGGGGGAAAATACCCAGAGTCACATTTTTTTTTTTTTTTTTAATTTAACCCATACAGTGCCCCGGGCCACAAGGTGCCGCTAGAGTGCCAGAAATATCTGTATAGGCCTTCGCTCTAGCTTCCGTCGACACTGCCCGTAGTGCCTTGTGATTTCACTACAGCCACTGTTATGTATGACGAGAGGAGGAAGTTAGCTAACACTTAGCCATTAGCTTCTTTATTTTTTAGAAGCCCGATCTGAAGCTATTTCAGTCGCAAAAAAATGTTGTCTTTGGTCTGGGAACACAATTCAGAGAAAATGCTCTCTAAAGATGTGACTTTGTATTGGATTCGGCGGCGCGATGCGGCGGCGTTGCCCGATTACGGGCCGTGGATGGCCGAGTCTCGGCCCCGGCCATGGATGGAAATTTAGACCGGGGCTTCGTTGAGGCCTCCGATTAATTAATTCATTTTATTAAATATCCCGGACTAGATCGGGATAGGCACTCCGGAATACGTCGCGCCGCCGACAGTATAGATTGAGTTTTTTTGGGGGGGGCTCTAAACTTTATTTTAAACCATTTTCAATGGAATAAATCGTCGGACCATCTAGCATCACTCGTTGGAAAGTGTAGGACGACCCAGGACCACCCACATCTCTACAAGCAGCTCAGGGTAAGTAAAATAGCAAAAAAAAATTTGTATTGGATTGAAATAAAGCCGAACTTGTTCGAGATAGGCACAAGAAGGGTTAAGTAGGATGTGAGGGGTCTAACTTGGGGTTTGTCATGATGCTGAATCCATTGCAAGCATTTGTTTTGCACAAAAAAAATTTCCTTGGGCTACAAATAGCCCCAGAAAACACCCACAAAACTGTGCTTAGTGTGAAAAGTGATGAGTCATCACTTTTCATCACTAAACTATCGTTTTCTGGGGCCATTTGTAACCCAAGGAATGTTTTTTGTGCAAAACAAATGCTTGCAATGGATTCAGCATCATGACAAACCCCTAGTTAGACCTCTCACATCCTACTTAAATACCCAGAAAAAAAATGCAAGTCGATGGGAGCCCAACTTGACTTGGCCGCTGTGGCGATCCCGAAGGTCGCAAACTCGGGCGCCCTAGCTAAATCATTAGAGCATGCCCTGGGCTACATCTGTGCAAAATTTGGCGCTTGAAGACAAATTTGCACGAAATTAGCATTTGCTCCCCTTAACGCCCCGCACTAACTAGCAGTAGTTTTGATAAGACTGAGGTCTGGATAAGGAGCTGGCCTGCTGGGCTGACTCTTGGGTGAGGAAGGGTCTGAACCTTACAATGTTACTGAGCAGTGGTTCCCAAACTGGGCGTCGGGATCCCAGCCGGGCCCCCAAATGTTGTTTTCTTTAAGTTAAAATGTAATGACTTTTAAGGCCTTTTAAATACCAATTTGGCCTAATATTACACATGAAAGAGGCAACCATCCACCACCACGGAGGTTGTGGGTTTGAATCCACAGCTGCGCTGCATCTGGCTTTGCCGAGCGTCTGCATGAACACACCTGTCAGCATGGAGTATTAGGTGGGAGGAGTAGGACGAAAGCTCTGCCTCTAGTTATCAACTGACATAATACAAGTGAGCTTGTAGATCGGCTATTTTCACAATATTTATCTGTGGAACCGAGTCAAACTAAATGTAATGCCTGCAATTCCAAGTGCTTGTCAGGGTGGTTGGGTTATTTGAGGTTTGCAGCCTGAAAAGTTAGGGAACCCTTGATTTAGAGTCTGCAATGTGTGCCTTGAATGTTGTTGGAACGGAAGTCACAAGAGATGGAAACAGTGAGATCCTGCATGGGGCAGGACTTACCTGGGAAGAAGAGAAGCTCAGTCTTGCCTGGGTTCAGCTTGAGGTGGCGAGAAAAAAACATCCTCTCATCCTCTGTGAGATGTCAGCCAGACATGCAGCAATGCCCTCTTCACCCTAAGTGGCAGAGGAGTGGAGAGAGAAACGGTTACAATCAACTAAGTGTGACCGTAGGTCACATTTAATTCTGACCGAAGGTCGCAGTTTACCATGAGAAATGTCGCAGCTTGTCTCCGTCTGTCTGTCTGTGTCAGTCAGTGAGTACACATTTTTACAGTCTATGGGTTGGTTCCCTTGTCACTGTGACATCACAGGTGATATCACAGGTGACATCACCTATGTAAAAGTCCATATATGGGTATTCCCCAGAATCCCTTTTATGCCCATATATGCATGGAGACTCCAGGCATCAAACCCAGACCCTGCTTGGCTTTACTAATTAACATACGTTTTATACCCATATATGGAGATCCCTGTCCCAATGTCATCAATATGAAGGACATATCTAGGAATGCCCATATTTGGTAATGCTCATATATGGGCATGTTTAGACATAACATTGTTGACTATCATGCAGGGGTCTCTATATATGGGTAACTGGTCCGATATACATCACTGGCCAGATGGCCAGGAATTGGCGTGACCTTGAGGTCGCATGTTGCCCTGATGCGTCTTACTAGTATGAAAACCTGCAGATCATGTGAGTGCGTGCATGCGTCTGTCAGTCCGTCACACTCCATATGTGGCCAAGACAGTCCCTTTTATGCCCATATATGGAGGTCCCTGATGTCATCAATATTAAGCCCATAGGGAATGCCCATATATGGACATATTGTGTCAGTCTCTGTTGTTTCAGCACAACCTCACTTCTTGCCCTTAGGGTGTCTTACTGGTAATAAGGAGTAAAATAAATATCAGATCCTAGATCAGTGTTACCATCATGACATTTCACTTGATGATTGATTGTCATACAAATAATTGCACAACAATTTAATTTAATTTGTCCTTTGAACATTGGAAAAAATATATCAATTATAGGCCATATTTAATAATTTTATGGTCAAAATTAAAAGTAGTGGAAATAGCCGATTTACAAGCTCACAACGTGTCGCATTGCGATGCATTGTGAGCTTATAGATCAGATATACATAGCTATATTTTTTGCAACATGGAGATGATTATAATGGCGATTATATCATAATTGTGACATGCCTATCAGTGACATTTCAACCAACTAATAGTAACAAAACAATAACATCAAACTGACTGATTTACCTATCATTAAAGCAGCATCATAGATATAAGAAAGAAGTAGTAGTGAATCACTCTGCTTTCATTTCAAAAAATGATTCTAACATGAAGGACACATCCAGTCCAAAGGAACATTTATTGTTGTAGTTAGCTTCACAAACTACATTTGTTTTTGTCCTGATTGCTTGTTGGTGCTGATTTGAAATCGTCAATGAAAATATTGTCTGTGCTCACAGTTCCTCTGAACTGAAAACTTTAGACACCCAAGCAAGATGAGTTTGAGTGAGCTGGAGAACACAGTACTTACTGACTGACTGACTGACTGATCTGTCTGTCTGTCTGTACCTGGATCCTCTGGTGTGCAGTAACAAGTCCTGATCACCTCTACGGCAACAGCTTTGGTAGCAGGCCCTATAAGCACACTATCCAAATCACCACAACGCTGTTAAAGGTCCCACTGTAGTCCTAGATTGGCTGTGATATTTCTTTAATTTATGTATTTCACATACAGAATAAAGCCATAGATCACTCCTATGCCCCCGTGTCGGTGACATTGTAAAATGTAAGTAAGTAATATCACAGCCATTCTAGGGCTGAAGTTGTCAGATAGCGTCCATACTCACTCAGAAACCAGTTGAAATGTCTCCCACACTCTCTTCTCCTCCAGGATAGTGTGTTAGTTGACAAGCCACAGTCCATCTGGTAGTTATTAATGTCAGCTGGTTACTAGAAATACTGAGTGAAAACCCAGCTCCAAACACACTAACATGATGCTGATATATCCACACTGGTATTTATTATCCCTGGCCTGCTTCATTTGATGACAACATTTACCAGATTTTGAATTCATAAACATCACAGTTTTCAGTAGTTTCTCTAACTGTCAGATTGTTTTCCTTCCCTTCCTGCTTCTTTTAGCCCCAGCCCCACCCCCTCTTGTACCTGCTAGGTTGTCTAGAGTTGATTGACACCTGGATACCCAATGACATTGCTTCCATGATCTTGGTATAAATCTAACACATACTGTATCTGACCAAGTAGCTGTATGTCTGCCCCTAGTGGACCTGGTGCTTTAGACAACTGGTTACTGCAGCTGTCAGTGAAATGACAAACCTCTTGTCTTTGATGTTTGATGATCTCAAGGTTATAGTCTGGTAGGAAGGTAGGCCTCCCGCGCACCCGAGAGATATATTTTTCTAACCTACCTTTTTAGAATCCTTAAGGTGTCTAGTTAATGATTTTTTATGTTCCCAGATCCAATTATTGTCCCATATATGTTTTTTTTAACCATATGTTGTGTCCGTCCTGGATTTTTGGCTGTGAAAATGAATAACTTTAAATCAACATAGCTCCTGAACCATACCTCCGACAGAAACCATTCACCCCATTTTATGTTCGTCTTCGCAAGATGAATTGATTGATATGAAGATTTGCCATGGTTCCATCATGTTTAGTGCATTAAAACCCAAATAAACACAAAAAAAAGTTAAAATTCGCATAAACTGGATCACAACAACTCCTCCCCCATGCACCTTATTGATATATTTTTTCTAACATTTGCATTTTTACAATCTTCAAGATGTGTAGTAAACAAATGTTGATGTTCCCCACTTGAAATATTGACACATGTATGTTTATTCTGGCATAGTGTTTGCTATAGTGAATCTTTGTAAATGCAAAAAAGAGAATGTAAAATCTACATAAGGTCTTAACTATACATTATTCTGAGACAAATGTCCAATTTGTCTGTTTCATTTTGGCATGAGGCATTAAGGGAGATGGCTAGTGACATAATATGTACATTTATGGATCATCAATACTCAAATAAATGCTAAAATGCAGACAATTCAATAGACGGATTTACATAAGGTCTTAACTATAAACATTAAAGAGAATGTAAAATCTACATAAGGTCTTAACTATACATTATTCTGAGACAAATGTCCAATTTGTCTGTTTCATTTTAGCATGAGGCATTGAGGGAGATGGCTAGTGATGGATCATCAATACTCAAACAATTCAATAGGCGGAATTGGGCGTGAGGACATAGGCATTTTCTTTCTTCAAATTGTTAATGTGAATGCTTTAGGTGCTTGATACACACATCCCATCCTCAATTCAAAATAGTGCCAGGTTTTAATTTTGCCTACAGTCTTGGATATCTGCAAACAATATCAAATATGGGTGACATCTTAATTAAATGATATGCATACGTGGCGGAGAGAGTCGCAGCCCCAGCCTTGAAGCCTCAAAGGTCTAGTATCTCCCTTGTTCCATAGAGATATCCCTTTGGAGCGATGGTTAAGATATTGGACTTTCGCGTGGGAGGCCCGGGTTTGAAGCCCGGGTGGGGAGGTCCGATTCACCTCCGTTACAATGGTGCCGTGACCCGGATCGGGCTTCCCCATAGGAGGAGGTCTAAAGGGGGGTGAGTGTGGCGGAGAGAGTCGCAGCCCCAGCCTTGAAGCCACAAAACTCTAGTATCTCCCTTGTTCCATAGGGATATCCCTTTGGAGCGATGGTTAAGATATTGGACTTCGTGTGGGAGGCCCGGGTTCGAACCCAGGGTGGGGAGGTCCGATTCACCTCTGTTACACATAGACAAATCACCCTATCTTGTTTTATTTTGGCATGACATGTCATGCCAAAATACCATTTCATACCAAGATTTGATTCTAGACAACCTCAGGTTTCCAATGGAACCAACCTTCTCATGCAGGTAAATGCCTAATGATTCAAAGATAGACAACATTTTGGCAAGGGATAAACGGCCATCACCAATTTCCAAATGGACAATCGAGCTTTCACCTCGATTTATGTGAACGGAAATGTGTGAAAGCCTTCCCTGTACTGACATGCCAAATTTAGGACAATCCCATGCAGTGTTGGGTAAGAACCATGCCGTTTTTTAATCCAGTAAAATATGTAGAAATGTAAAGATGTATATCTGTTTTAGACCACATACATTAACTACTGTAGTGTCTTTATAGGGGCAGCATAGCTGAATAGTTGGGGAGCCCCTGGTTGTCCCAGGTTTGATTCCAGGCAAGGGTAGCAATGTTGATGCGCGTGGAGGAAAATATCTATCTATCTATCTATCTATCTATCTATCTATCTAGACCACTACACTGCATCTCACCTCAACACAATTAAAAGCACGTTTCTAAAGCACATTTAACATGACCTGGTCACCCAAAGTGCTGTACAATTAAAAACAATAATAGAAAAGACATAACAATGCAATATAAATAGCATAGAATATCAAAATAAACAAAAGCAAAACATTAGCATCAGTAAAGGAAGATCATGGACTGCCAGTCTCAGCTAAAGATCAGGCAGGTCTTTAATAAAGACTGACTACTGGGCAGCTCTGATGTGTAGGGGCAAGCTATTACAGGGCCCCAGGCTGTCCTGCATAGACCACAGTAGTGTATATTTTGACCACTGTACTACATCTATAGACCACTGTACTACATCTATAGACCACTGTAGTGCATCTGTAGACCACTGTTGTGATCTGTAGACCATTCTAGTGCAACTGTGGGCCACTATTGTGTTCTGTTTACCACATTAGTGCATCTGTAGACTACTCAAATGCATCTGTAGACCAATTTAGTGTCTATAGATGTAGTACAGTGGTCAACAGATGCACTACTGTGGTCTATGCAGGACAGCCTGGGGCCCCAGGCTCTGTAACAGCTTGCCCTACAGGCCACAGTAGTGCATCTATACCACTAGTGCATCTGTACGTCACTTTAGCACATCTGCAGACCAATATTGTGATATGTAGACCACCCTATTGCATCTGTAAACCACTTTAGCTCAACTGCAGACCACTATTGTGATCTGTTGATCACATTAGTGCATCTGTAGACTACTCAAGTGCATCTGTAAACCACTTGAATGCATCTGTAGACCAATGTAGTGTCTATAGATGTAGTACAGTGGTCAACAGATGCACTTCTGTGGTCTATGCAGGACAGCTAGGGGCCCCAATGCCCAGTCGACTGATATTTTATCTTTATTAAAGACCTCCCTGGCAGTCCATGATTTTCCTTTACATGCTAATGTTTTGCTTTTGTTTATTTTGGTATTCATTGGTATTTTATGCTAGGCTAATGTCTAATTATACTGCATTGTTATGTTAATTCTTTACTGTACAGCATATGGATGACCTGGTCAATGTGGTCATGTTAAATGTGCTTTTAATTGAGTTGAGATGCAGTGCAGTGGTTTATATAGATAGATAGATAGATAGATAGATAGATAGATAGATCGATACCTATTTTCCTCCACACAGATCAACATTGCTACCCTTGCCTGGAATCGAACCTGGGACAACCAGGAGCTCTGGTTCCCCAGGCAGGCTCCCCAACCATTCAGATATGCCGCCCCTATAAAGAAAGTACAATGGTTAATGTATGTGTTCACAAACAGATTTACAATAGGCGTAAATTACATATTTGTACTGAATACAAAAAACTGCATGGTTCTTACCCAACACAGCATGAGATTGTCCTAAATTGGCATGTCTGTACAGGGGAGGCTTTAACGCGTTTCCATTCACATGAATCGAGGCGAAAGCTCAAGGGTCCTTTTGAAAATTGGTGATGGTCCTTTATCCCTTGCCAAAATGTTGTCTATCTTTGAATCATTAGGCATTTACCCCCCCTGCCAGACAAGGTAGCATGACAAGGTTGGTTCCATTGGAAACCTGAGGTTGTCTAAAATCAAATCTTGGCATGAAATGGTATTTTGGCATGACAAATTAGGGTAATTTGTCTATGCATATCATTAATTAAGACTTCATGTATATTTTAAATGTTTGCAGATATCCAAGACTGTAGAAAAAATTAAAACCTAGCACTATATTTTGAATTGGGGATGGGATGTGTGTATCAAGCACCTAAAGCATTCATATTAACAATTAAAAAAATAAAAAATAAATAAACATAAACTCCTTCATTTGTATTGGTAAATGTCCTCTGTCCCAATTCCGCCTATTGAATTGCCTGCATTTTAGCATTTATTTGAGTATTGATGATCCATAAATGTACATATTATGTCACTAGCCATCTCCCTCAATGCCTCATGCCAAAATGAAACAGACCACTTGGACATTTGTCTCAGAAAAATGTATAGTTAAGACCTTATGTAAATCCGCCTATTGAATTGTCTGCATTTTATCATTTATTTGAGTATTGATGATCCATAAATGTACATATTATGTCACTAGCCATCTCCCTTAATGCCTCATGCCAAAATGAAACAGACAAATTGGACATTTGTCTCAGAATAATGTATAGTTAAGACCTTATGTAGATTTTACATTCTCTTTTTTGCATTTGCAAAGATTCACTATAGCAAACACTATGCCAGAATAAACATACATGTGTCAATATTTCAAGTGGGGAACATCAACATTTCTTTACTATACATCTTGAAGATTGTAAAAATGCTAATGTTAATAAAAATATATCAATAGGGTGCATGGGGGAGAAGTTGTTGTGATCCAGTTTAGGCGAATTTTAACTTTTTTTGTGTTTATTTGGGTTTTAATGCACTAAACATGATGGAACCATGGCAAATCCTCATATCAATCAATTCATCTTGCAAAGACGAACGTAAAATGGGGTGAATGGTTTCTGTCGGATGTATGGTTCAGGAGCTATGTTGATTTAAAGTTATTCGTTTTCACAGCCAAAAATCCAGGATGGACACAACATATGGTTAACAAAAACATATATGGGACAATAATTGGATCTGGCAACATCAAAATTCATTAACTAGACACCTTAAGGATTCTAAAAAGGTAGGTTAGAAAAATATATCTCTCGGGTGCGCGGTAGGCCTACCTTCCTACCAGACTATTAAGAGATCAAACACTCTGACAACATTTAAAGTGTCATTAATATGAATAATAATAATACTTGTAGGTTGGAATGTAACAGGGAGACTAAAATATACTGCGCTCCATTTATGTTATAATCAATATGCTCATCTGCAATTTGTTGGGCTTGAGTTTATGATTTAAGCATATACTGTATTTAACTCCCATCCACACACCCTTTATTACTTATTCTGGACAGTATGTTTCATTGTTCCAATAATAATAAACATTTGCATAAAGCAAGCATTTGTCTACTCCCATGACCCATGTTGATAAGAGTATTAAAAACATGAAGGTAGATTTAGAAAATATCAGGGTTAGGGTTAGTTTGTGATTAATAATGATTAACTATGGACAATCATGCAATTATTCAGATTAAATATTGTAATCGATTGACAGTCCTAGTTCAAAATAAAAACTATATTTACAAAGTGTAAATATATAATTAGAAGCAAACAGATAAAGATGTATTTACACAAATCTGCCATTGAGCCCCATGTTAATTTTTTGAATTTTGTAAAGACTATATCTCTAAAACCATGAAACATTGGGTAAGGGTATAAATATTCATTTTCAGGCAAACATTTCAACAGTAAGCTGAACATGATACAGTTTGAACAGTGTTTCTAGGTGTAAGTTTGTATCTATAGTAGCCTGCCAAAGTTTGTAATTTTTCCATTGACAATGAATTGGGCGCTTAAAGTTAAATATTTCAAAAACTACAAATTATTTAAAAGAATATTTCAACCATACATGTCCACAGTAAGGTGGAATTTATGAATTTTGAATCGCTGAGTTAAAGTATGAAGGAACAGCGAGGTGCCAAAGTTATCAAATATGGCTTTTAAAAGTAAATTTTCGCCAAAACTACAAAATATTTCAAAGTAAAATCACATATTAAAATTGAACCTTACTGTGGACTTGCTCACAATAATTTGTAGTTTTTGAAATATTTAACTTTAAGCGCCCAATGCATTGACAATGACAATGGACATTTAAAGGAGAGAAAAATCTAACCTAATCCAACTAATTAGTATTGATTGCTCAGATGCAGAGGTGCGATTGTTGGGACTTGATCCCATGACCATTTGATGATGAGGTAAGAGCTTTTCAAACTAAACCACCCAAACACACATATCTCGGGTGCCCACTGCCCAGTCCATTTTCAAAGACATTTTGAGTTACTCATGCATATCTTTACAAAGAAAATTCCAAATACTCCATCAACAAACTACAGGTAGACTGGGGTTTGAATGGTACCTCCAAACCTCTCTGCTGAAAGTGAGATAGACCACTCAGGGACGGATTAAACCCTGCAAGGGCCGCTGGTTGATAATTTTTTAGGGCTCCCCCATCCTCACCCCCCCCTTTCTTCCCTCCCAACAACCCAGCTCGGATTTTAAGCCATGATGAGAACCATGTAGAGTCAATCCATTCAAGCCAATTTTAGTACCACTTTACCTCATGGTTCCACCTCATATATATATTCTCCCTATAATTAGTGTATACATTTAATAGTAAATTGTCAATGACCATGCAGCCCAGTTCCCCCAAGGGCCCCTGAGAGCCAAGGGCCCCTGGCAACGGATATTGCAGGTATGTACAGGTATATTCATAGCCAGACAACCAGAGAGAGAGACAAAAGAGAGAGAGCTGAACACTTAACATTCCAATCAATCAACTCAATTCACCGTTTGTCAGCCTTCTGATTGGTCCCTGAGACTCCCTGACTGGCCAACCAGAAAAATACATTCACTTTTTGCAAGCGGGGGTGGAGTTCTGCAGTCGGAGAAAGTGGCAGCCGTCTTTCACCGGCTGTCCGCACTGCGGAGCACGGCCAGGCCGCTCGCGACCATAGCGTTTGCGATCATTGTAATGAATAAGCTTCAACAAACTAGTTCACATGGACCTTATCAATGGTCTAACTAGTTACGATTGGGTACATATATTTTAAATGGGCAGAATTACGAAAAGCCAGCCTATTATGTGAGGAGAACTATAATCTGGCTGTCCTCTTCCTACCCAAGATGCAATGCGCTTTTTCTTTCTATTTCTATTCTCTCTCTGATCCAGAGGATTAAACTAATTAAAACATATATTTTCGGGGGAAAACTACTGTTTTGCTATGTAATTACTGTAGCTTTTTCTTCCCTTGTTATTAATATCACGTAGATGTGTTTTTTTGGGTACTTTATATAGCTGTAATGAGGCTATGAAAACATAAAAAAATCCCATTCACTGCCACTATAAAAGAATCTGCAATGGGTGATTCTGTCCCACCGGGATTAAACAAATTAAAACATATATTTTCGGGGAAACCCCCTGTTTTGCAATGTAACTACTGTACCTTTGTCTTCCCTTTTTATTAATATCACCTAGATGTTTTTCCTTTGGTACTTTATATAGCTGTAATGAGGCTATGAAAACATAAAAAAATCCCATTCACTGCCACTATAAAAACAATCTGCCCAGGGTTAATGTCCCACCATAGTAACAGGG
This sequence comes from Nannobrachium achirus, assembly GCF_963921795.1. Classification (NCBI taxonomy): domain Eukaryota; kingdom Metazoa; phylum Chordata; class Actinopteri; order Myctophiformes; family Myctophidae; genus Nannobrachium; species Nannobrachium achirus. The sequence continues at coordinate 36,647,098 of NC_137830.1, forward strand.
CAGAATGGGGCGGGATTTGCAAAAGCCTGAATTGTCACCACCTGGTCTCTGTGTGAAACCTAGACTCCAGTGAGCAGTTGGTTAATTCTTTAAAAAATCATAACTCTTGACAGGAATGGGCTAGAGACTTACTTTTTGTTTCTAAATGCTCAGAAATGCTGGAGGCCCAAATGACGCCCCTGCCGCTTCGAATGGTATCCGTGCATTACAATGGTGCCGTGACCCGGATCCGGGATTCTCCATAGGAGGAGGTCAAAGGGGGGTGAGTGTGGCGGATTCTAGTATCTCCCTCATTTCACAGGGATATGCTTTTGGAATTTGGAGAGATGGTTAAGAGACTTTTAGGCGGGAGGCCCGGGTTCAAAGCCCGGGTAGGGAGGTTCTGATCACCTCCGTTACACTTGGCAAACTGGACCTGAGTTGTCTCTGTACTTGGACCACTTTTTCAGTCTACACCAAATCTCTTTGCCCAAAATAGCCGATCTACAAGCTCAAAACATGTTGTGTTGCGACACATGGATAAGCAGTATTTTATTTTTAGTATCTAGAATACAAAACGCTAAAAAAATAAAAGGACTAAGATTCAAACCCCCAACCTTGTGCTTGTGAAGCATGCACTTTTGCCATGCTCCACCAGAACTTTCACACTGATATGATGTTTTAGGTCACATTTGACGTTGAAGGGAGAGGTGGCCAACAGCTGAAAATCCACCACGAACATAACAGAATGACTGAATCTACCTACGATTTTGCTTTCTGTTCAAAACCTTCTGTTGTAACATTTTTATTTACTATTTCATTACTGATGATTTGTTTTAGCATCAGTAATGCCATTAAAACATAGCCATAATTGTCATATCTTAGTTTTAGATGACCACCAAAGCAGTTTCAATCAACTAGAACTGTACATTCACTCAAGTACATTAGCTGGCTGCTATTGTCAGTTTGGATTGATGGTGGCTATGATGTTTTAAAACAGTGTTGTCCAAGGCTCCTCTTGATTATCTGAATGAAGTCTTGGAAAATCCAAATACATCCAAGCAGCATATCAATCAAACCAATGATCAATTATAGGCTGGGCCCATAATTGTTTTGAGCCATTTCAATGACTCAGGGATAACACACTGAGTAAATTGAATCCAGACACTTCCATTTCATGTATTTATTCTTACTGCAACAAACACCAATCAATTTAATACAAAAACAGATAGCTGTGCTGTGAAGATATAAAACAGCATGATGGTGATTAAACTGTCAAATTTTAGACGGGATGGGAAATGCTGTACCTTTGCTACTATACATAGTACAGTGCCTTATGTCCTACACGTTGATGTCGTCATTGGGCAGAAACCACATTATGTCCATATTTCAACTTTTTTAGATTTTTCTGTAAGTGAATGCCCTGTGTGCGTCATAGAAAAGTAGTGAAATTGTGAAAATAGCAGATCTAGATTGGCTATTCTCACAATTTTAAAATGTTTTTCAAATAACCCTTAAAAAAAGGAATGTTTTTTGGACATAACATTTTTCTACCCGACAGGCAGTGAAGATGTTACAGTAAATGTTGTAGATATTATGAGTCATATATGAGTGTGTGTGCGTGTGTGTGTGTGTGCGTGTGCGTGTGCGTGTGCGTGTGCGTGTGTGTGTGCGTGTTGTCGTCAGCGGGTATGGCTAGGAATACACAGAGACCCCCATATGGGACTAATTACCAGGACTAATTTCCCTGCTATGTGAAGCTCCAATTCAAGGAATTAATTGCTCAGAGGAGATTATTTAATTAAAGTGTAACAGAGCTGAAAAACACACAAAAAAGGCGGCTAGGGTAAAATCAACAGCAGCCAAAGTGTGGGTACATTTATGGGTGAAGTGCGCACGCACGCACGCACACACACACACACAAAGCTTTCCCATTGCCCCTGGCTTTACATGTCCATGCGAGTAAACCCTGATAGATTGAGGCTAAGTCTAGAATATTACCAGCTAGCCTTGAGCAAAAGATGAACAGTGATGTAAAGTAACTCGGTGTACTTACTCAAGTATTGTACATACTCCAAAAGTATTTCGGATCAGACTGCCATACTTTTCTTACCTTTTAATGCGGGCGCGTGCGTGTCCATCGTGCACAGATCATGGTCACGTGTGTGCACACCGTTCACAGCTTTCAAACAAAATAAATCTGCTTTCAAAACGATGCATCCATTGCTGAGTAACTTTAGCTATGTTTACACAGTAAGCTAACGGTCCCATTTGACGGAGGCACCCCGTTCCATTTCCGACCGGAAACGTAAATGTCCGTCCGTCAAATGGGACTGGAAGCACTTTTTTGGTGCACTTAGCAACCAAAAAGCGAAGATTGGCGATTCGACTTTTGATTGTTTTATATCAATTAAAGCATATTACATTCTCGGGTTTCTCGGGACTGGCGGCCTGAAACAACGGCTTTTTCTCTGGATTCTTGGGTTGGGGCAGTAAATGAGTTAATTAGTACAACTTTGAGGTCCTTTTAACCTTTGTTGTGTACGTCCGTCTTTCAATAAATACACTTCTACTCCACTCCAACTGAAGAGGTAAACAACTGCATATCCATATCCATATACAGTATGCTCATATATGGAAAAATCCATATATTGTATCGGCGGTTCTGGACACCAGCATAACCGAACAACCCAAACTCAACTCAGCTTTTTGTGACGCTGTTAGTATGATCAAGTAGGGCGTTCATTTACAAGAAATGCAACAGTCCTTTTATACCAGCTTGCGCCTTTGCGGACTAGCATTGCTGAGGTGGTGAGGTGGTCACCGAGAACAGCTCCCTCATTGGCTAAAGGCCCAGCAAACGAGGAGAAAGTCACGCGAAATTAAACATGTCAGATGTCAAATGAAACAGTCATGTAACATGATGTAAGAAATGACAAAAGTAATTATATATCAGGTCGCAGTTAAGGCCCTATGGGGCCAGCCAATGAAGAGAAAGTAACGCAAATTAAGTCTATGGCTGGCCCCCATATCCTTATTTGGTAAAAATTCAGGAGATTTCGCATACTGTGGCGGCTAGGTTGGCTGACGATCTGTAGACCAGGGGTGTCGCACCAAATTCTTGGCCCTGGGTACAAGGATTCACTGCGGGCCCCCCATGAATGTTCTTCATATTTAGCTATTTAACTATTGAAAAATAGCAGATACAAAGCTTGTATATCTGAAAAAATATATATTTTTGAAAGATTTTGAAAATTTGGGCAAGTCTTTGAATATTTCAAATCCTTCTGAGGTTTTTTGAAAAACCTATGTTTCTTTGTCAGTGGTGCTCAAACCTTTTCATGTGAAGGCCCCCCAAAATGATATGTATTTGGCCACGGACCCCCATCTCAAAATATTTAGTTCCAGGGACCCCCCCGAAGCAAGATTTGAGTTACAAATGTTCGCTTAAAAAACACATATATTCAAAGATTTGCACACATTTTCAAGACTTTTCAAAAATAGCAGATCTACAAGCTTGCAGTGCGGCACTCGGTGCCGCGCTGTGAGCTTGTATATATCTGCTATTTTTCAATAGCTAAAGTATAAAATAATTAGGCCCCCTCCACATTAGGGCCCTAGTAACTCAGTCCCACTCCCCCCCCCCCCCGTGACGCCCCTGCTGTAGACCAAACAGAAAGAAAACAAAACAAATAGTAAAAACATGGAGCTAGGAGGTTTCTTCCCGACAGTGACGATATGATGGGGAATTTCTACAGTGACTGCAAATAGCATGGCGAGGAAAATCAAAGGACATGATCAGTCAGTCTGACGTCAAGTGTTTTTCTGTTGAAGCCTAGACCACAGCTCTGTGAAGTGTGCACACTTCACAACACATGATGAAACACATGAACAACAACAATACACCCTGTTAGCAATGCACACTTTAGTGCACTGGTTCCCAAACGATGGGTCGGGACCCATTTGTGGGTCACGGACCAATTTTTATGGGTCACGACTCGAGTAAAAATCACCATTTTCTTATCCTACATTTAAAAAAATATATGTATTTCAAAAGTATGTTGTATTTACGCTCTTATTTCACTCTAATAGATTTGCCATTGCAGATCTACAAGCTCACAACATGTTGCAAACCAAGAATAGGGATGTTCAAAATCAAGACAAGTGGTTAATCGTACATGTACATGTGTATGGAGCAGTGAGCCTCCCCAGCATGTCCAAAACAGTCCAAGCAGGCTGTGTTGGTTGGGCCGTGTGTGTTGCACTCCTAAAGACACACATAGACATCAAAGGGGGCTCGAGCTCCTGCCCTTTATAGGCTACCGTCTGGAAAAAGTGCCCTCTCTCCAGATGCAAATGCAGCATTTACTAAGCTGAAGGAAATGCAAATGCCCATTGCCCTCTCTGTCTAGCATGTTTTCCTTGATTACAATTGATTATAGTTAGTTGAGTGTCGAGCACTGAACATAGCCGATTTACAAGCTTGCAGATCAGCTACTTGTGCCCCCCAACATAACATTATCTCTTTCTCTGCACGTCCTTGGCCTGGTCCCCACCTGCGCTTCAGAGATGTCTGTAAGATACACACACGTCCACGTCAAGTCCTGGGAGGCTCTCACATCTGACCACACGAGGTGGAGGAGCAAAACGCCTGTCAGACTCTGGCACACACACGAGGGGCCGCAGAAAAGAGCACAACAATGCAGACAGACCAACTGGTCAGGCAAAAACCTCTTTTCTCCAAAAAAAGTAGTAGATCCGCAAGCTCAAAACATGGTGCTGAGCGACACATTTCGAGCTTGCTCTGCTATTTTTGCTACTTCTGAATTTGAATCCTGAAAAGTAACAGTTTTGGACAAGAGACGCTGCTCCAGACCAGTAGGATGCACCAACCCCTGACCGACCGAGGCCTATGAAGACATCTTTTACCATTTTCTTTGCCATTTTTATCCCTAAACGTATAGCCGGAAATAACTATAATATATATCTACAAGCTCAGCTTGTAGCAGAGCGAGTGCGAGCACACACACACCACCACCTTTACGCACACCGCAAACTCATACATTGACGAAGTTGATGCACACATCACCCTTACTCAGCGCTGACAAACTGACGTTCCAGGAGAAATGTGACAAGCAGAACATGACTTGCTGTTCCACATAGATCCTCACAGATCAGCACTTCTCTGTAGGATTCCAGAGAATTCTGCTGCAAAATTCACAGGAAGGTCAGGTGTTATGTGTTCTTTTCTCCCCCGCGGTAACTAGAGATGTTACCGATCAATCGGCAATGGATCGGATCGGGCCGATCAAAGCGTGATCGGCGATAATCGGTGGTTTAGATCAAAAGGTAAATTCACGATCCAATCCGATCGGTGCATCCGATCAACCAGCCGTTCAGTATGCCCACTTGAGGCCATTTTGGGGTATTGATTTCCACAGTGCTGAAGGAATAATTAGTTACTGCTATGATAATAAATACATACAGGGGTTGACACTAAGGTCTCAGAGGCACTTGCCCATCGGGCAAGTACAGGTCATGTTCTACTTGCCCAAAGGTAATGTCCACTTGCCCGAAAAGTAAATCGTCCATTATAAAATGATAGGTACGATTTTAAGTATCGCTCAATTTAACACTTATTTCTTTACTTTCTGGGGCTGTGCGATAAAATGTCATACCTCAATACCTCCAAATCCAAATACCAAATACTTTAGATATGATTGAATATGTCTATGGTTTCACACTTGTTATTTTATATTTTTAAATGTAGCACTAGCAACAGTAAAAACAGCACATTATAGGTAAATAGTGCTCTTATTTTACATTCCACAGACCAGAAGATAGCGCACTGGCCATGTTCAGGTGTTTAGATAGACAGATATCTCGTGTTGTGTTTATAGACATTTGTGTCCCCTCTCAAATGAGCACTTGCCTTGTCGGGCAACCCGAAAGCCAACTTCACCTGCCCTGACGTTTTATTTACCTGCCGGGGGCAGGTGGGCAAGCCTTAGTGTCAATGCCTGTACATAGTAATGCTGGTAAATAACTGTAAGGCAAATATATAAATGAATTCATGAGTGAATTAATTAATTAAAGTTAAAACATTAACATTTAGAAAATATAAATAATATATAAATAATAACTTGATCGGATCGGTGATTGATCGGTATCGGGTGATCAAACTTTTGTCATCGGTGCTCGGTGATCGGTTCCAAAAAACCTGATCGGACCATCCCTAGCGGTAACACACCTTAACTGGCCTCCATAAAAATCCTGGTAACATGTCCTTGGTTCGAACACCCTTTGGTCCGACCACCTAAACCTAACCTTAGCCCTAACCCTAACCTCAGTAAAACTATGCCTAAACCTAATGCTGGTGAGTAGCTAACCTGCTGACGGTGCTCGGACCAACAGGAGTTCAAACCATGGGGCAAAATAACTAAGACATTGGCTCTCAAACAAACCAACATACGTAACATACATAAGTGTATAGGCTACAGGGTATCTGCACATTTCTAAAGTGACAAATTAAAGGTTTTTAAGACCTTTTTAAGAACTCAAAAATGAAGAAAATTCACAAATAATAAGACCATTACTACGTCAAAAGTAACCAGCAAACTACAATTAAAAGAATATATGATAAAAAAAGTCAAATATTGGGAAAATGGTTGAATATAACCTAAGAAGGAGACTTTTTTGTTGTTGAAAATCTACACGCCCTTGTAGATTGTCTATTTTCACAATATTTATCTGTGGAACTTCTGCTAGTTTTTCTCTCCAGCTGCATCCTCTCCTCTCCTCGTTTTTACAGTCAGCTCATGTAAGCCTTCTCCACATTGACTTATGCATGATTTATACTTCGTTGAGCACATGGAAAGTAGCAAATCTACAAGCTCACAACACAATCCACTATTCTATTTTTTTTTTATGTGTGACTAAGTATCAATCTGGCCTAACAGCCAAATAATGAGCATCCCATTCCGGGATCAACATGATTAGAAACAGCAAATCACAATTTGTGAAAAGGTCAACACAACGGTGATCAGGTAGAAAAATAAGTCCCTGGAAAATCTACTCTCCTCTCCTCCATTCTCCTCTCCTCTCCTCTCCTCTCCTCTCCTCTCCTCTCCTCTCCTCTCCTCTCCTCTCTCCCATCCACTTCATAATATCTCTGATTGCCCTCTGTACATGATGATGCCAGATGGGCATATCTTAATTTGATAGACTTTCATGACATTTGGTGGGAATTACCAGCAGGCTGCCCCGAAAGGTCATGGCCAAAATCACAATCACATACAGTAGGTCATATCTCAGGAACAGAGAGATGAAGAATGTAGAACAGTGGTTCTCAAACTTTATGTAGTTGGCCACGGACCCCCATGTTTTCGAAAATGTTCATACATTCTCAAAAATAGCAGGTGTACAAACTGTGAGCTTGTACATGTGCTATTTTTTTAATAGCCAACATATAAATGCATAAAGTGTTTAAAATGATTGCGACACTTGGGGTCTTCGGACCCCACCTTGAGAACCACTGATGTAGAATGTAGAAGAGATGTTGCTTGTAGGATGGGTTTGCACACCCAGTTCACCCATGTTCAACCTTGTAATATCTTCATATAATTGGTCCCTACTAATGCTCAGTATAAGGTTCCACCATTTATGTCTACTCAGTCTGTGTCTCATTGGTGGGCTGTGGACAGTTCAGAAAACGGCCTACCAGTGGACCATTGACGGAGTCTCGATATTCCAAGCTACAGTAATTGCAGGCTCTCTCTTCCTGGTAAGTTTGCATGCTATAATAGAAGCCATTGTTTTCGCATTCATTAATATATATATATATATATATTAGGGCTGCAACAATACTTGTATCGATATCGAACCGTTCAATACGAGGGTGTACCGAACCGCATGACCCTGTACCGAACAATACAATACAATACCATTCCACATCCACATTCCCCTGGAACCCCCTCAAGGATCCATAGGGGTCCGCAGAGCCCACTTAGAGAACCACTAACCTAGAGGTTGGGTACCGTATTGTTCAAAGTTAAAACAAAAAAATACGTAGTGATAAAAATACATCTATGAATCAAGGACATTTCTGTTCATTTTTTGTATTGAAAAAATATCGAACCATGACAACAAAATATCGAACCAAATCGAACCGTGGATTTTGTGTATTGTTGCACCCCTAATATATATATACAAGATTTCAAATGTTTTTTTTGTTTTTTTGTATATATATATATATATATATATATATATAAACAAAAAAACATTTGAAATCTTGTTTGAAATGATCGAACCTGCCTACCAATGTCGTCACTGGTAGGTGGCAACTGTCCACAGCGCTCCTCTGAGACAAAAATCGGATAAACAAAATTATGTATATGTTACACATTTTAAAACAATAGTATTTCCATGTCTATTTACTGTATACTGGCTGACATGCATCTACTCCATGTTTTGAATTTCAATCATTCTTATACACAGTCAAGGCTTTCAAATTGCTCATTACATGAACAAAATAAGAACATTATAATGAAGATGTTATGTTTATGAATAATAATTATTATTATTTTAATCAAAGATTGCGATGGACACATTGCTGACCCCTGGGTCCTCTACCGTTTCTGTCGTCTAGAAACAATCTCCATATTTTAACTTACGATTTAACTTACGATGTACAAGATTGCAGTGCGAACGTGCAAGAGAGGGATAATCTCAAATCGGAGGCATTTCAAACCTTTTTCCCCCCCATAGTCCACCCAACATAGCGATGCCGCTATGTTAATGCTGGTTTGGTCTTGGGCCTGCGGATGTGTCTCATGGAGCTGCCTTGCTCAGAGGGCTTGAAGGGGGCCAGGGCTCCGTAGGGCCTGGGCAGAGGCAGGGGGTCGTCCGGGGGGATGTAGGCATCGGGACGCCGCTCCGCCGTGGTGAAACCACCGTTAGGTAACCGCCTCCTCTCCTCTTCCTCCTGAAGCTACGCACGCACGCACGCACGCACGCACGCACACACACGCACGCACACAAATACACATGAAAGATTTATAGTGTATTTATGGAATATCTCTAAACCACCGTGAGAGCAATGAACGTGAACAATAATTCAAAGTGTCTTTCAAGGAGACAGGCAGTGATTCAAATCAACAGTCTAAGTCCTGCAATGAAAAAGTATTGGTATGAAATTAATACTTATACAGTAAGTACTCAAAGGTTTTCAAAGTATAGCTGGTCGACGTACAGCTGCTATTTTAAAAAATCCAAAGTATAAAATATGGCTTAAGTGGTACAGTGTATATGTTGATTATATTAATAATCTAAATCTGCAAAGTAACTGTACAGTATTTGCCTCTGAGATGTAATGGAGTAGAAGTTTAAAGTGTCAAAAATAATCAAGTACAGTACTTGAGCAAAATGTATTTAGTTACTTTCCACCACTGTGTCAGACTCAGATCAGAGTTTACTTTCATTAAAGATGACTATAAATAAATAAATACAAGAAAGGTTCAAAGAGTCACATGAATACTTTTGGAAGTCCCATCTGACCCCTGAATGGTCCCTCCTCTCATGTCTCCCTCCTCCACGCATACCAATAAGTCTGGATATACGTAGTTTGCTGTCGGGCAGAAACCTTGTATGTCCATATTAGGGATGGGACGATATGAAAATGTCATATCACGATTATTGTGACAAAAGAAATCACGATTTACGATATCATCGTGATAATCAACGCGTTGTGAGCTTGTAGATCGGCTATTTTTTGGCAAAGACATTTGATAGAGAGTGAAAAAAAGACTGTATCATATATATATATACAGTATATATATTATAAGTACCTTTTACTAATTCTAGAGGGTTTAAGTGGTACCGGATATGCAGCTCTGCAAATAAAAGGTAAATTGGTCCCAGTGCATGACGGAGGATACGATTATTGTGAGTGTTTTTTATCACGATAAACGATATAAACGCGCGTATCGTCCCATCCCTAGTCCATATTTCAACTTTTTACTCCCTGAACTTGTAGAACACCTATTCTTTGGCTATTTTTTAATTGAATGTAATTTGAATTTGAACAGTTTCGGGACATACTGTACAGTACGAGGTTTCCACCCGACAGCAACAAAAGATAAATAGATTCATCACTTATCTATTTTTTAAAGGAAATTGGACCTCCTCTGCTTGGCTCTGCTTGGCTCTCAGTTCTGTTATAGGACACAACATTTTCCTCCAACATAATCTCTCTAGGATCACAGGAGTATTGGCTGGCTGGCCGGCTGTGAGGAATTGAGCCTTATGCGATTGCTACACCGACGCTGGTTTGTGCCAATACTTTTCAATTTAGAATACAGGATTTTTACTTAAAATCTTGGCATTTAGCAGACACTCTTTATCCAGAGCAACTTACAATAAGCAAAACACAGACATGGAATGCAGACAGCCAGTGTAGTGCCTCAGTAAACTAGGATCACAGGTGAACCAAGAACCTACTGTAGCATCAGTCTAATCCAGGGGTCTTCAACAGGGGGTCTGGGACCCCTAGGGGGTCCTCAGAGTTACTGCAGGGGGAGCGCCAAATCCTTGTGTGATATAGGATAATTATTTTAAATTAACAGTTGAACCCTCGCATCCCTATACTCTGAGGAGAACTTCAGCCAAAAATAGCAAATCTACAAGCTCTCAACGCCTCGCAGCGTGAGGCATTGAGAGCTTGTAGATCGGCTATTTTTGGCAAATAGGTTTGTGTATAGGTAAAAAAAGAGCAGACCAAGTACAGGGTGAAAGGTCAAGCTTACTAAGTATCGATGATTTATGATTGTAAGTGGTTAAGTGTCAAACAAGTCTATGAATCTATCTATGAATTCGATGAGAATCTCCATCACACATTTATACAATATTTAGTGGGGGTCCCTGCTTCATCCCTCTCTCTACCAAGGGGTCCTTGGCCTGAAAACGCTAAAGACCCCTGGTCTAATCAAAACATTATAATATGCACATTGAAACTAGAGAATCTTTAGGATGCCAGGTAAACAAATGAACCAAGCATCTAACACCACGTTTACTCGATAACGGTCTCTAGAGAAAACAGCAAATTTCCGTTGCGTTCTCACTTGTTATTGTGCGTCTACATGGAAACGCCTCAGCATTGAAAATGCATACCATGTCGCTAGGAGGCGGTGGCGCACAGACAGTCGAGTGACCACTTCCTTGTTTACATTCACCATGGTAACGTGATCTGCACGTGAGCCATGACGTCACATGACATCACGTGTTTTGTTGTTTTTCCTGTTCACATGGAGACGCAAAGGGGGGGCAGTCTTCAAAGATTTCCACCCTGGAAGGACGTTTCACTTTGAACCTCTGCACCATGGTCGTCAAGGCTAGGACAAGTGCTACGGTCTAAGGTGGAGTCTGAAGAGGGCGGATTTTCAGATTACGGCTTAAAATTCAGGACTGAATGTGCAGGACGGAGATGTGAGAGATTAGGAAAATCTTTTTTACCGGCTGCCCTTAAGCTGTACAACGAGACACATAACGGACGCTTGAAAAGGTCTCCCTTCCTAACTTAGACTGACGGAACCATTGTTGTATTGACTTCGACCTCTAAGGAACTATTGCTGTATTGACTTTGACCTCTAAGGACCGTCCAGGAAGAGTGCTCATGTGCGTCTTGCGGTGACACGCTTCCTAGTTTCTTCTTTTTTCGCACTGATTTTTGACATTGCACTATTAGGTTGTGTTGGTAGTTTCTGAGTATTTTTGCTTTATTTAACAATGACAGTGAGATACTTGTTTGCACTAACTAGCATTGACTGCTATGGTCTCTTTTGCAAGACACTTTATGTATACCGGTATATACTTATATATTATTCGCCCCCTCTATTGATGCACCTTCTCTTTATTGTCTCCACCAGCCGAAGGCTGAGGGAGAGTATGTTTTCCCCTCCGTCCGTCCGTCCGTCCGTCCGTGCGTCCGTCCGTGCGTGCGTCCGTGCGTCCTCGCAGTTTGTGAACAGCTAATCTCAGTCACCGTTGGCCCGATCGCTGCCAAACTGAGCACACACACTCCCTGGATGCCAATCTAGAACCTCTGCCCCACATTTTTCAAATCAGCCTCATGGTGGCGCTATAACAGGCCGATTTGTGTGGCCTGGTTGTTACCAGCTAATCTCCGGCGCCGTTGGCCCGATCGCTGCCAAACTGAGCACACACACTCCCTGGATGCTAATTCAGAACCTCTGCCCCACATTTTTTAAATCAGCCTCATGGTGGTGCTATAACAGGCCGATTTGTGTGGCCTGGTGGAGACCTGTGCTCGGAAGAGCACTGCTTCTAGTTGGTACTGTACTGCTCTTGTCTTTGTTTTTTGTTTTTTTCCCTCTTATCTATCTTTTCTTACGTCTCTGTAACTTTGTAAATAACTGTATACTGCTGTGCTTCTACTGGACAACTGAATTTCCCCCTTGGGATAATAAAGGTATCTATCTATCTATCTATGCATTGTTGGAGTTTGTTCCACAGTTTGGGCCAGAAGGAAGAAGAGCCTGGGACGTGCGTGGAGCGTTAATTGTCCCAGATGTTTTAGGGAAGGTTCAGACAGCATCTTGTAACAACTTGTAACAGAATATATCGTCTCTGTCGGGTGGAAACCTTCTATGGCCAAACACGTTACTTTTCAGGGTTCGAATTCAAAAATAGCAAAAGTAGCAGATTGACAAACCTCAAAATGGGTTGTTTCACACCACGTTTCGAGCTTGCAGATCTGCTACTTCTGAGTGACACTGTAGTATGATCACGTGGGGCATTCATTTCGAAGAAAAAAAAATAGGTTTCTGCCCCGACAGCAACAATATTTTCATATTCTGATATTGTTGTTTTTAATTTAGCCTAAGTAAAAACAAATCTGAGTAGCCAACTTGTTCCACCACCACTGAGGACTTCAGTGTTTATGTGTTTTGTTTGTCTGAGCGCCGTGCTTCATTCCAGGGAGCGTGCGTGACGGAAATCAAAGGGAGCTGGATGGTCCCACGCCAGATGCAGACATCAAAGTGACGGGGACGTTCTCATGCATGTAAACTCTTTATCCCTGGCATGTGATCACAGCAGTGCTGCACACACACACACACACACACACACACACACACACACACACACACACACACACACACACACACACACACACACACACACACACACACACACACACACACACACACACACACACAGACACACACACACACACACACACACACACACACACACGCGCACACACACACGCACACACACACACACACACACACACACACACACACACACACACACACACACGCGCGCGCACAGAAACACACACACACAGCAGTTCAAATAACAGGAACACCGCAGGGGGTTGAGAGGAACAGGAACACTGCCATTTCCATCAGAAAGCTTACCGCAACCATTACGCCTGATTTACACACTAAGTTGCACGGTGGTTCCGACCCGTGCCGATTCTCAACCTGTGGGTCGGGGGCTGTGAGGATATTACAAGTGGGCCACCAAATCATTGACAAAACACTAAGATTTTAATGATATTATAACATTAGTACTTTAAAGGAGCTATAGTCAACTTTTTCTTGAAAAAAACGACGCTAAAATAAAAATGATGTTTCGAAAACAAAAGATTAAGCTTCATATGTGTTTCTATTAAAAAATGACCACAAAAAGCTTAAAATAATGATAACATAATCATTTTGGCCATTGTCAGGCCGACTTTTTCCCTCTTCTATTCTTTTATATGGATTGAT
>NC_137830.1:36665866-36703366 GCF_963921795.1 Nannobrachium achirus
TCTAACCGAAGTGCTAAAATATCAACAGCTAGAGTAGACCATCTCACAGCTAAGCTACAGATGCAAACATTTAGTTCTTATCTTTGGCTAGGGCACGTGTGCACGTTGGTTGTGAGAGGCTTACAAATGGCAGGCCTCTCCAAAGGAGGGCCAAGCAGTTAGCAAGGTACCTCTCAATATGAACTATTATAGGAGGCCGCTCAATTTGGAGGCGGCGTTGTTTCCTTTATCCATGATTTATGCCCGCTGTGTCTGACAAGTATGTATAACTATAACTATATTGTATGTAACAATGTTCTGCCGTCTAAGCACTTTGTAACCGTCTCTTTTCCTATTATCTGACTGCACTGGCAGTGCTTATGTACTTTGTAAGGCATTCATGTACCTCTGTTTATGTGGACACAAATAAATATTTCAAACGTGTGATCGTACGTACCCCCTCTCTCTCTTGCCGGTCTCTCTCTACCCTCCTCTGGTTTCGGAGCGTCCTCCTCCACTCCTCCTCCATACTGGGACAGGGGGCTTCGCCCGCATCCAACTGCTGCTTGCAGCTCTCCACCTGGTGTGCAGGGACGTGCAGAGCATTTTAGAGAGGCAGGGGCTGACATTTCTAAAAGGGCCTTTTGGTGGAAATATCGAAAATAGCAGACCTCCAAGCTCACAACGTGTCGCGCTGCGACGCGTTGTGGACTTGGAGGTCGGCTATTTTCAGTGTGTGTGATACCACAATAAACTAAGCATGAACAAGTCTATACTGGAGATGTGGCGTAACGGCATGGATTTCTACACAGAGAGGGACGTCCTTTCAACATAAGATGCTGCATTCAAGTTCAGGAGAGTTTGGACAAGGCCATTCTCTTGAATGCTGCCTTCATGTATGGCATGGAAATTTGCATTTCTTTCACCATAGTAATAACGGCATTCATGGTCTGGGGAGGGCGCTTTTTACAGACAGATAAAGGGTCAGGGGGGCTCCAGCCCCCTTTGATGTCTATGTGTGCACGTGCCTGCTGGTGTGTATGTATACAGTATGTACAGTAGATATATGTTGTTGTCTAACCATGTACCATGTTTTTGGTTATTGATTTTGTTCATTCATTTACTGCCACCATGAATCGACTTTGAAGGTTCCCTGCCACAATTTTCAAACCTTTTGACGTGGGCATGTGCGTGTCCATCGTGCACGATCCACATGCACGCCACGGCCCGTTCGCAGCATGCACACTTTATTTTTGCTACACTGCCTGTCTTTGGGCATTGGCACATAGGAGTAAGCGACTCGTTATTGCGTTGAATTATTGTTATTTAGTCCTGGAGATTGGCTTAAATATTCTGGAAAAGTTTTGGAAAAGTTTTGGAAATTCATTGGTAAAAATATGTGGGAACCCATCTCTGTTGGACATCAATGCTGTCCATCCAGACAGCGTTGGCCTGCATCTTGGACAGTGTGGAGTTTGAGGGGCTGGGCTCACCTGTGTGTGTCTCTCTGTGAGGTCCATCTTGGACAGTGTGGAGTGTGAAGCCTCGATCAGAGTCTGCAGTGAAGAGCTATCCACCGCAAATTTTAGGTGGAAAGCTTTCCACCTCAAGTCAGAAAAAAAGTGAAGGCCATCATAGTCAGTCACGGTGAAGTCCTATTCACCGTGACTGACTGGTCCAGGTCGACCAATCAGTGAACGGGGTGAAGAGCCTATCTGTCTGAAAGTAAAAACAGAGAGATGTGTCGGGACTTGCTGTGGAAAGCTCTTCACCGCGAGGAATGACGTAACGTTGTAGTTTCATGACTCAAAAAGACTACACCGCGGAGCCGACTCTGATCGAGGCTTGAGGGGTTGGGCTCACCTGTGTGTGTCTCTCTGTGAGGTCCATCTTGGACAGTGTGGAGTGTGAGGGGTTGGGCTCACCTGTGTGTGTCTCTCTGTGAGGTCCTGCTGCAGAGACAGGGCGGTGGCCTGCGTCATGGACAGCTCCGCCACCACGGCCTTCATGCGCCGTCCGCTGTTGTCCACGTGGCGACGCATGTCGTTCAGCTGCAGACCGGAGGACACATGCAGGACGTCGTCTTATCTCCATATTTAAACTTTTCGTGTTTTGTCGTAAATTAACGTCCTACTTGATCGTACTATAGCCAGGGCCGTAGCGCGTCTAATCAGCGCTCTATCCCATCGACTTTCTATACAGGAGGAAAATACCCAGAAAAACATTTTTTTTCTGGGTATTTAAGTAGGATGTGAGGGGTCTAACTAGGGGTTTGTCATGATGCTGAATCCATTGCAAGCAAGCACAAAAAACATTCCCTGGGCTATAAATGGCCCCAGAAAACGATGGTTTAGTGACTATCAGAAAATTATGACTTAAAATCTTTGTTTTGATGACATAAAAGATGGGAGCTTAAAACCTATTGGATTCCGAGTTATCGCACTTTGAACAATCTAGTGTTAGATTTAGAATTAAGGAGAAAGTAGCAAAAAAATGCTAAAAGATGGGCACTATCGGAAAATTATGACAAGTAAAAACAGGTTATTTGGCCATTCAAAGTATCATGGTCAGTATCATGTCAGTATTATGGTTAGTATCGATGGATGGATGGATGGATGGATGGATGGATGGATCTACAAGTCACAACGCGATGGGTTGTGAGCTTGTAGACAGGCTATTTTTTGGCAAAGACATTTGAAAGAGAGTGAAAAAAATCTATCTCAAGTACGTAGCTTTTTTGCTTTCCTACTTCTTCCTGGCTTGGACACTGTATCGCTGCTTGCAGCTATATTTATTATTATTATTACAACAAATATTATAAGTTATGATTATTTTAATAGTGGCAAGGTTTGCCATTCCTAATATGGTGGCTATACGATGACACATCGCTATTGTGTGTGTGTGTGTGTGTGTGTGTGTGTGTGTGTGTGTGTGTGTGTGTGTGTGTGTGTGTGTGTGTGTGTGTGTGTGTGTGTGTGTGTGCGCGTGTGTGTGTGTGTGTGTGTGTGTGTGTGTGCGTGCGACGTGCATGTGTGTGCGTGCGTGCGTGCATGTGTGCATGTGTGCGTGCGTGCGCATGTGTGAGCGTCTACCTTCCTGGCCAGAGGTAAGCTCTCCAGCCGCGTGACCTCCACCTGCTCACTGATAGGCTGAGAGAGCCGGGTCACCTGATCCAGGAGCAGTTCCTTTTCCAGCAACTGCTCCTCACGCTCAGCCAGACACACCTCCAGCTACACACACACACACACACACACACACACACACACACACACACACACACACACACACACACACACACACACACACACACACACACACACACACACACACACACACACACACACACACACACACAATGCACACACAGAAATACAAAAAGTCATTCTACAGTGTTAATTTAAGTATGCCAAATATTACAATCAAAACATTTACAATCTAGTTTCAATTGAGACTTTTTGATGCATTTTGCTGCATGGACTCGGGACGGATTTAATTTTGATCATGCGGAAACATTTGACGCCCGCAACGTCACATGCTGTCAGGGGACATGACATGATGAGGATCTACTCTTATGTCCCTGTCCGTATGCAACTCAAACAGCGCTGAGTTGACCGTGACAGTGACCTGCCAGCCTGCGGGAACGGTGACGTCACCCATTGCATTGGTTGCGAATTCAAATCCACCATCTTGGAACTTTCGGTCCTAAAAAGCAACCGGAAACGAATGCTATTGGCTGTAACCGCAGCGAGGGTAGCCAGTAGAAGCCCTAGAAGCATACCCTGCTTTTACTTCATCATCAATTTTATGATTATATGAATGGAACAATAATTTACAAAAATACATATCATGGTAATTGAAAGAAGACTGTACCACATGCTGTTTACATTTCTGACTAATAAAGCATTCAATTTATTTAAAAACAAAACTGAAAGCATGAAGTATTTATGAAGATGTTTACCAAGGTAATCAAGGGCATGGTAATCCTTCTGCAGTCAGCAGGAGAGAACATATTCTTTTTGGCAAAGAGGTTTGGTGTAGAGGGGAAAAAGACTAAGTACAGAGTGAAAGGTCAAGTTTATTAAGTATTGACAGTTCAAGTGGTAAAATATCTGAAAATACAAATTGACATGAATCCAAAATACACTGATGATTGTGCTGTCAAACGATGAAACTACTGTATATGGAATCTACGAAAAGGTTGTGGGGGTCCCTGCTTCATCTCTCTCTCAGCTAAGGGGTCCTTGGCCTAAACACGTTGAAGACCCCTGTGCTAGGCCATGCAATTCTGCATGGGAAAATTTGGCACTTCCATATCGGCTTCATTTCAAAAACCGGATGCTTACCGCCTGGTTTGAAAACAGCTTTTTATATGTTCCAGTGTGGGTGGAATTATTGTACCCGCTACCTCAAATGTTACAGTTTGGTCAGGTGTTTTCCCAAGCCGTCACTATAGTACGGCTTCAGAGTCCGAATATGTTACTGTGAAACATGTATGTGCAATGTTTGTGTATGCAAGCATGCGCACGTGGCGGGAATGCAGACCTGCTCCATCTTTGCTAGCAGTTCCACGGTGGTGGGGTCCAATCCTTTCAACTCTCTGCTTCTGTTGTCATGGTTGGGGTCTGCCACGGATTTCTCCAACGCTGGCATGCGGTCCTGCACTTCTGACAGCTGGGAGGCAGAGGGAGAGGGAGGCAATATATATATATATATATATATATATACATACACACACAGTGTATATATATATATATATATAGTATTTTTTACAGATCGACTAGTCAAATAGTCGTTAACCAATTATGTAATAGTAAAGAGAGCTTTTCACAGCAGCCAAGTTACCATGACGACGTACGTATACTCACAAAAACCCACATGTGCACGTTACCGCAACATAAGAAGACCAGCATTTCACAATTGCCACACCCTCCAGAAAAACGCGATTATGCGATCGCAGAATTTCCCGCAATAATCAATAAATGCCGCTGATTATGCGGGGGCTCGCATGATTTCACAATCCCCGCATATTCACCGCATATTTCGCATATTTCCGCGGAAAATATGCGAAATATGCGGGCATCGCTTGATTTCACAATCCCCGCACTTTTTCGCATAAAAGTAGACCTATAGTCATGCTTCACCGTTCAATCACGTTCAGACACAAAACAGAAGCAAAACAATGATGCGCTGAGAAACACGTGGCTCCTCTCTCTGTCTGTCTGTCTGTCTGTGTGTGTGTGTGTGTGTGTGTGTGTGTGTGTGTGTGTGTGTGTGTGTGTGTGTGTGTGTGTGTGTGTGTGTGTGTGTGCGTGTGTGTGTGTGTGTGTGTGTGTGTGTGTGTGTGTGTGTGCCGTGCGATTGCGTGCACGCTGCACCGTGAGAACTGCAGGCAGACAGAGAGAGAGATGCAGGCATATGTAGGCTATACGGTATGAGCGTTGGCCCTCGCCAACGTGACGCTAGAATAACACACTCTTCCTCGGTCCTCAAACTTCAAGAAACGACAAATTAAAGTTTATCCTACTTGTTTTGAGGTCTCCATTGTACTCCGTTTGAAACGTTGTGTCGTTGCCGTTCAAAGCAAACGAGCACCTCTCCGAAAAAAAAGTAGCACGCAGTATTCCATGGATGGATAGGAACAGCAATTGAATGCATAACATTTTAATCCCTTAAATCCCTTTAGAGAGAGCAAAACCACATAAATAAACCAGAGTTTTGCTTTAGCAGTGAGCTGTATCCTTAGCAATCGCATAGGCCATAGGGTAATTATTTTTGCCTTGATGTAGCCCATTAACTGGTAATTAAATTGCAGATATTTGACAGAGGTTTGCTTTTTTGCCTTGAAAATAATGAAAGACAGTCAAAAAAGTCTGTTTTGCATTTCTCAATTCACTCAAGGACCCTTAAATTCGTGTTTTGACTTCTTTGATGACTACTTAGTGATGTTGTGAGCTTGTAGATTGTCTATTTCCAAATAGCCAGTGTACTGTATATTAAAGTGGTTTAATTAATAGTTATCAATTTTTATTATAATATGTATATATACTGTACATAGGCTATAAATATGTTTTTAAGTTCCCGCATATTTCGCATAATTTCGCATTTAAAGGAGTAGTTCACCCCCAAAATGACTTTTTTTCTATTGATTAGTCACGCCATGGAGAGTAGAGTTCAATAATATTTTTTGTTTTTTGTCGCATTCCTAAGTAAGTAAATTTACCCCCATTGATTCCGGATGGTGACCCGTTTCGAAACGGGTCACCATCCGGAATCAATGGGGGTACATTTATTGTTATCACATTTTTGTCTTAGGAATGTGACAAAAAACAAAAAATATTATTGAACTCTACTCTCCATGGCGTGACTAATCAATAGAAAAAAAGTCATTTTGGGGGTGAACTACTCCTTTAATCGCAACTTTCACAAGTTCCCGCATATTTCGCATAGTTTCGCATTGTCATCGCATAAATTCACACAAAAACCCTGCATAATTCACTGCATAATCAAGGATTTTTGCCCGCAAAATCAAGGATTTTAGCCCGCATAATCAAGGATTTTTGCCCGCGTTTTTCTGGAGGGTCTATCCATTGTAGCTGCTACAGTAATAGTAAGGAATGGAAAGGACGTTATTTACAGAGTATTTACTTTTGGTACTTAAAGTACATTTTGAATTCCGGACTTTTACTTGTAACAGAGTATTTCTATATTGCAATTGTGACCAACAAAATGTTTATTGGTTCTTTTTTTGTTTTGTTATATAGACATACAAAACATTCACATACATATTCACTCAGACATACCTCCCCTCCCTCCACCCCCCTCCCACATCCCCACAAGTTGCCACAACATAGCACTTTTACTCAAGTAAAATATTTGAGTACTTTTTCCACCACTGGAAGTAGGGCATTAATTGAAATATTAGAAAAGCAAAGGTTTCTGCCCGACAGCAACCGTGAGAAGCAAAAGCAAGACTTCATTCATTGAACTGTT
The DNA here is from genome assembly GCF_963921795.1 of Nannobrachium achirus. Lineage (NCBI taxonomy): Eukaryota > Metazoa > Chordata > Actinopteri > Myctophiformes > Myctophidae > Nannobrachium > Nannobrachium achirus. The sequence goes on from NC_137830.1 coordinate 36,672,836, forward strand.
ACTGGTGCATTACATCACCCGTCCAGAACAACAACACATCAGACGTTCACAAACCCGGAGCTCTCTGTAGCTCCAGCTGTCAGAGCCTCAGAGGAACCTTTCACCACATCGTCGCTGGCGGCCAGAAACCTCTCATCTCCATATTATTATAATTTTTTCCCCGTGAATTAATGCTCCTACTTGATCACACTACAGGGTCACCCAAAAGCATCAAAAGCAGATCCACAAAGTTGAAACGAGGTTGTAGATCTGCTACTTTTGCAACCTGTTCTCACCCCTACTGCGTCTCACCCTTGACGCCGGGTCATGTCCCCAACGGCGTCAGTTATACGCGCCGGGATGCTTTCAGCGTCTAGCTGAGACGCGTGTGTTATGCGTGTGATCATAGCCATGCTGCCCTACCGACTGAGCTGGCGAAACCTGGCTGACGAAATCTAGAAGGTGCAATTGCATTACTTATGAAGCGCAGCAGTGCAGCGCTTTCAGTGTCTTGCCAAGACGCACTGAGATTCTTTCAGCGCCTTGCTAAGATGCCGCTGGGGGGCTGACCCATCGGCATGGGTGAGACGCTGTGAGGGTGAGAATGTGTTGACTTTTGATGTGTTTTGTTTTTAAGATTTATTTGGGGTCTTTATATGCCTTTGTTGATAGGACAGTACTTTGACAGGAAACGGAGAGTGACACGCAGAAAAGGCCGTCGGGATCGGGGCTCAAACCTGCGACGTGCTGCCAGGCTACATTGAGCCTATGTGCCCGTACCGCTATGCCAGTCATCCAGGCCACTTGACGTTTTTGAATTTGAATCCTGGAAAGTAACTATCTGGACATAATGAGGTTTCTAAAAGACAGAGACAATATCTAAATTTGCCATAGACTTTGCACTCCCACCCACCATCAGATCGATACATGCAAGGTATTGATGGGTAAACGCTTGTCAACATCCCTCTTATTGCCTCTTTCTCTGCCGTCTCGTTCCCTTGAAGAGCAGATTTGTGTATAGTGTGTAATACAGTACATAGTTGTTTAAAAAGACAGATATGGCTTGTAGTATAGCTTCATTAATGGATTCCCGTGAGGGAGAACTAAGCCTAATTGGCTTAAGTCAAAGATAACTGATTTTCATATAAAGAAGAAAGGTGGGAAAAAAAGGCTTATGTTGAGCGAGCAAAGCGGTCTCAAGATGAGATAATGTGTGAGGCGTGTGCGTCTGTCTGTCTGTGTGTGTGTGTGTGTGAGAGAGAGGAGAGAGAGAGAGAGAGAGAGAGAGAGAGAGAGAGAGAGAGAGAGAGAGAGAGAGAGAGAGAGAGAGCACATTAGAGTACAACACTTCAGTCACATCTGTGGTTGTGTGCTCTGTGCTGGTAAGAGAACTGAGTCTAGCGATAGTGGCTCTCAAAGGGCTCATTCTCACATATAATTCGGTACACTGGGTGCGATTGGGAGGGGTTAAATTGCAACATTCTTACATATTTCATTAATGTGTTTGTGCTCACACTGCACTTAGTCAACCGCTTGCAGCAAGGAACCGCATCAGACCACGTCTGTCCATGGGACATCTAGCTGCTGATTAACATTGCATTAAGCAGCGGGCGTTGTGAGCTTGTAGATCTGCTATTTTTTAGTTTAAGTTCTCAGAATATGGACCCTAGGGTTCAAATGGTTAATATGAAAAAATGAAAAAAGGTTTCTATCACACAAAGATTTGGAGGACCCCCTGTAGTAACTCTCTGGACCCCCTGTTGAAGACCCCTGTTCTATATTGCAGTACTGATAGGCTACTTTTACTTAAGTAAAACATGTGAGTACTTTTCCCACCACAAAACATGTACACATCTTTCTTGTCCTCATATGCGTGTATTTTTCCCCTCTTTCTCTTGTCCTCTTTCATCCTATACCTGCCTCCCTCCTCCTCCCTTTTCTCCTTTTATTAACCGCATCATGACCATTTTCTGTTCTTTTCTTTCCTATTTTTTCATGCTTCACTCCTTCCCTTTCTGCTGTCTTAAGAGGGGGATTTGTCAGAGAAAAAAGGAAAAAATAAACAGCCCCAAATTCCCTTACAGCACGGCCACTGCAGCATTTTTTACTTATTTCGGCGCCGTCGGGCAGAAACCTTGTATCTCCATATTTCAACATTGTTTTCATAAATTATGTTTTCATAAATTAGCACCCAATAATTCATCATCAAGAGTATCGCCACAAAAGTAGCGACAATATCAGATCTACAAGCTTGTAGATCTGCTATTGGTTTTAAAAATAATCATAAAAAATGTTAAAAAGAAAAAAATATCTTTTTACTTTTTTTTTTACATACAAGGTTTCCGCCCGACAGGGTTGGTGGTTTCACTCTTATCGCGCTCAAGCAGGCCACTTTAGCACTTTCCACTTTCTATATTTGCACTCTGGGCTTGCTGAGAAATGTCTTAATAAGCTTTTTTTTATATTCTATTTTTACTTTTTTACCCCCCAAAAAATCCCTGGTGCAAATAGTGGACTCAAACCCTATTGGCAGTGGTGTAAAGTAACTAAGTACATTTACTTAACTCATTCTGTGCCAGCGCCCTCTAGGGGCCAAGGAATGCCAGGGTATCTCTCATAGGCGAGCGCTTTAGCTTCCAGGACCTCACCTTCCAGGACCTCACGTGCTCACGTTCATGCACGTCATGGAAATGTCCCGGATGATAATGCTAACAGAATGGCTATTCCCATTTTGTCATCTAAAAGATCATTTTTGGGCGATTTCGCCGTAAATAAACCTCGCGCCGCTTCCCTAAAGACACAATCCAGAGATATAAGCCTTCAAAGATGTGGTCTTTCATTGGATTAGGCGGAGATTGGCGATTTCGTTCGCAAATAACGGCCGGCCGGGAGGTTGCTAGCTTTCGGCTAGTAGCTAGAAAAATCAGGCCAGGCTTCAGAAGGCCTCTTATCATTTTATTCATTTAATTAAAAAAAGCCGGACTACTTCGGGATCGGCACACTCGTGTACTCATCGGAAGCGGCGCCGAACATTGGGTGAACATTGGGGAGCTCAAAAATGTATTTTAAACCATTTTTAATGGAATATATCGTCGGACAGAGTAGAATGGCTAGCTGGCTAGCGGCTAGCGAGCCAGGACCACCCACGACTCTACAAGCAGCTCGGGGTAATTGAATTAATAAAAAAAAAATTGTATTGGATTGAAATAAAGCCGAACTAGTTCGGGATCGGCACAGAATGAGTTAAAGGGGAAGACCACCCATTTTCAATATTGAACTATGTCCTTAATATACCTTAGAGGAGTTGTGTGGAAATAGAAAAAAATAAGTTCCCCCCCTTCTGTGTTGCCTAGAACTGGAGGATTGACTTTGGGGTTTGTATTGTAAACGTAAAGTACAACTTGATGACATCACACCGTTGTACTTTACAATACAAACCCCAAAATCAATCTTCCAGTTCTAGGCAACACAGAAGGGGGGGAACTTTTTTAATATTTCCACACAACTCCTCTAAGTTATATTAAAGAGATAGTTCAATATTGAAAATATTTTCAATATTTCCAATACTTTTACTTCTACTCCACTACATCTTGGATCCAATTATAGAACTTTTACTCCACTACATTTATTTGAAAAAAAGTTATTAGTTACTAGGCAGACATAAATTATAATATTAAAAAACATACATAAACCACTTTAGCTCTATTTCATACCTAGATCGCGACGCGTTGTGAGCTTGTAGATCGGCTATTTTCAAACATTTAGTACTTTTACTTTTGATACTTTAAGTACATTGCCAACACTTTCATACTTTTACTCAAGTACATTTTGAATTCTGGACATTTACTTGTAAGGGTGCCCTCACACCAAAATACCTATAGTGGAATCCGCGTTCCGCCAATGCATTTCAATGAGAGTGAAGCTGTTTCATGCCAGCAGAGGATTTCTGCAAAAAACGCTCCCTTATCATTGAAATGCATTGGCAGAACGCGGATTCCACTCTCATAGGTATTTTGGTGTGAGGGCACCCTAACAGAGTACATCTACAGTGCAGTATTGATACTTTTACTTAAGTACAAAATGTGAGTACTTTTTCCACCTCTGCCTATTGGAAGGGAGGGGGTTTAGTCACTCAAAATGCAGACACACACTGGCAGACATCCAGACGGTGGGCTCTGTGACGCTGTATGCATTTCTAACGGTGTGCCTTGTTTACCGAGGACCAGGCTGCCTGCATGGGCCGGGGGGATTGGGTTTGGCTAGTTTTTTTTAGGGGATTGTTTGAATTGTTTCGGGGGCGAAGCCATGGAGTAATACGTTGAATAATAAACGACAAAATGCTCAGACATAACCATAACATCCTGGTTGAGTGTGTGTGTGTGTGTGTGTGTGTGTGTGTGTGTGTGTGTGTGTGTGTGTGAGAGAGAGGGATGATGATGATGATGATGACGAAGACGACGACGACGACGACGATTATAATAATAATAATAATAGAAAGTGTGTTTGCCGTGACGCGAATTTCGCAAATGAATTTTGTCTTACCATTTGAATTATTAATTGGAAATTAATTCACTAATACATTAATGGCCATATATGGAGATCTCTGTGTCAGTCCTTGTCCCTTTTATGCCCATATATGGAGATCCCTGATGTCCATATGGAAAGCGCATATATGGACAATGGACATACTGTGTCAGTCTCATGTGGTCTATGATGTCAGACATCTATGATGTCAGCCATCTCCATATTTGGAGATGAGCATCGTCTCTGTCAGCTTAATTACATGTCATATTTTTGCTATTTCATAGTTTTCAAATGTGAAAGTGGTTATGAATGTCTTTGGGTTGAGGAGTATGAACTTTAGTCACAAGAACTTGTGACTAATAACTACATTTGCTAAATCTTTCAAGGTCAAGGTTTTGGACATACAAGGTTTCCGCCCCGACAGTGACAATATGTTGTTTGGACGGACGGACGGGCGGACAGACAGACAGACAGACAGACAGACAGACAGACAGACAGACAGACAGACAGACAGGCAATAGAGCATAGCCACAGAGCTCAGAATGCTGTAAGTGCAAGCAGATAAGAAGGAAAAATAGATGATGTGGGAATGGAGAAAGAGAGAGAGAGAGAGAGATGGTGGAGATGAGACGGAGTGAGAAATCACAAGGAGAACAAAGCCGAGCGCAAACTGCAGAGGACAGGATGTAGAGCTGACCTAGGACGACCTGGCCTCTCTGCACTCAACCATGTAGTGTAAATGTAGTCAAATAATTGTGTAAATATAGCTTACAGAGCGCATATCTCTATAATATAGAGCTGTGGTTCTCAACCGGCCGTGACCCCCAAAATAATCATATTTTAACTGGGGACTCATTGCTTATTCATTACTTCATCAAATGATAGATTTTTTTAGACATATTCTATTAAACCAGTTAGTTTGATTAACTGTTGCGCCACCTGGAAGGCTTGGTAGCTATTTTAAAGTAAAAATACAAATTGGGGCTCCATTGCAGACATGTTTTTATTACACCCACTGAATGCATAGTGATATTTGGAGCTGGCACTCATGTCTTTTTTTATTTAATTTTTAAACTCTTTGTAACTTTCCTCCTCGCCCAGCAGCACCTGCCCAATTCTGGTTATGTATATACTAGGGGTGTAACGATATAGTAACTGAATCGGAAAATCAATTTTAATTTGCAATGATCAACTATATCGTTTGCAAAAGCAAAATATCATACCGTTTTGGCTTTGTATCGTATCGTATCGTTTTTAAATGCGTTAATTGGTATCGAATCCTTTTGCAATGCAAATAATTGATTGTATGGAAACTAAGTATTTGTGCCTTGTATTTGGCAATTTTAAGAGGGAAAATGAAAAAGAGGGGTCTAATTACCTTTCCATAGCTACTCTTGGTCTATCGATAAATGTGTATAATCTCTGTGTTATGTCAAGGTGGGTTTGTCCATATACTGTATGTGTTGAAATATAATATCCATGTATTTGCTAGATAATCACAGTGTTTACTTCCATAATAATAGACTTTTTACACGTTTTACACAGATTTCATTTATTTGCTGAATAGTTACTATATCGATTTTAAATCATTGAATTGAATTGTATCGTATTGCCATAAATGAACCAATATCGTCCATGTATCGTATCGTTAACCATGTATTGTGATGTGTATTGTATCGCTGTTAAAATGTATCGTTACACCCCTAGTATATACGATGTGCGTGTCTTACGCTTTAGTCTTAGAAGCTATCAAGGACGGCGTAGAACAAAGTGACACCCACTCTGCTCCAAGGAACATAATCCCTTGTCTCTTCTCTGATGTGAAGAGACAAGCTGTGGGATTAAGAGCAGAGATGCTTCCTCTCTTAATAACGTCATGTGACAGAGGTTATCCTGAGGAGTGTGGATGCCATGTGATTAACCACTTGAACCCTCTATTCTCAGTAAAACAGACTTGAGTCACAACTGAGTCTGACCCCTTTCGTAGAGCTATTTTTGGAGAATGTCCCCCCCCCACCCCAGAATAGGCATGCTGGGGTTCAAGTGGTTCAAACCTGATGTGTGTCCTATCCAGACCACAGTCCCATTGTTTTTTATTGCTGTCTGAACAACAAACAAACACATTTGAATCACATTCCTTAGCCTTGTTCGAACTTCAGACATAAGCATAAAACCAACCCGACTCCCACCTGGATAGGATATGAGATTTGGGCTGCCAGTCTGAACCGAGCTGTAGTGTAATATGGAAGAGAGAGAGAGAGAGAGAGAGAGAGAGAGAGAGAGAGAGAGAGAGAGAGAGAGAGAGAGATATGATGGAAGGAAGAAGGTAAATAGATGGTGGCTCACAATGAAGGAGACACATAGATGAGTGAGAGAGAGTGCGAACAGACGGACGGACGGATGAGAAGGCTTAGCGCTGCAGACGGGACACAATGCCATGGGACACAATAAGTGAGACAAGTGGAAATGACGACCGTGAGAAAGACACGCGAGGAATGAGACACAGCGGGATGGACAGTTAAAGGTGCTATTAAGTTATGTGGTTTGGGTAAAACGAAAACATATACATCGTCGCTGTCCGAAATCGTTTGTTTTGTATTTATCATTTTAAAAATGATTTAAAATAGTGAAAATATCCGATTTACAAGCACTGCTATTTTCAATAGTTTTGTGCGGCAGTCTTGTATGATGAAGCAGGGCTTTAATTTACGAAGAAATGTACAAATGTTGAAACAAGGTTACAAGGTTTCTGCCCGACAGTGACGATATACAAGTTAAGGGTCATTATAATCAACGCTATAAACTGTAGTGTTTGTTCAGTAACAGGGGTTCTCCCCGTCTTTAGTAAACAGAAAATCTGTTTTCAGATGGGACACCAATTTCCAATTATGTCCAATAAGGAGAGAGAAACCCATTCATCAGCTTAAATCTTTATACAGTACAGGTTCATTGTTTTCCACCCGCTAATTTGGTTAGTGTCCTCTCTTCCAATATCACTTGTTTATCCTGTATCTTGTATTGGTTTTCTCTCCAAGTGAAAGTCCCTCGCAAGGACGTGCTGGCCATTGGGAAAAGCGGGACAACTCCCGAACGGCCGGTTCATTCCCGGCCGGTCCAGGCTGGCCATTAGGAGAAAATAAAAAAGTTAAATGTCGGCCTTTGTTCCATTTTGGGGGCTGGGCGGCCAACAATGTAAATCGTCACTGTCGGGCAGAAACCTTGTATCTCCAAGTTTCAAATTTAGACATTTTTTCGCAAAGCAAAGCTTCATTATACAAGGCTGTCGCACAAAAGTAGTGAAAACAGCAGATCTACAAGCACAGATCTGATTTACCTAAATGGGTTAAGTATTGACGGTTCAAGTGGTTAAATATCTGGAAACACAAATTTAGATGAACCCAACACACTGATGATTGCGCTGTCAAACGATGAAACTAAGGTATATGGTATCTATGGGTTGTCTGGTCTAGTTTCAGTTGACTGAATATCATAAGATTTTAGTGAATTCAATCTACAGTTGATTTTTGTATTTTGATGGGCTGTGATGGTCACAATGCCTGATTTACTGTATGTCGAAAATAGCCGATATACAGTACAAGCTCACAACGCGTAGTTTTAGTCGATGAAATGAACACTGGCTGAATGATAATAATAATTGCAGTGATGCAGTTCATTTCATTGTGTCAGCATCGCCCATTACCGGCACACAATATAACACAGCAATACAAGAAATAAAATAACAGCCTAGCTCTGACATGTTGCTACTGGATGTAAACACATAGGTTTTTTTTCCCAGCTGAAACTGTGTTAACAACCGACATAAATGAGGTTGCCGTCGGGTGAAAACCTTGTATGTCCAAAACCGTTTATCTTTCAGGAAATGGAGGAAAAAAACAGAACCTTTGTTCCAATGGATCCAATGTAGTTATTTAGTCACAAGCGCTTGTTGATAATTGTCATTGGTTCAATATTTAGACACACTTAACCATTTTCACTTTTGCTCCATAACTATCATTCTGTGAGAAGCGTAGACACTGCTTTGGAGGCTTCTAATCCCATCAGTAACAACCTTGGACAACACACTCTAAGCTACTTCAATCTCCGTCTCTTGAGAAGCTTTAATTTATAAATGTTTACCCTCTCTCCTTGATCGTGTTGCTTCATGGGTTCGTCTTGGGTGACAGTGGCGTTGCTTAAAGCTTCCTTTTGATTGGCTCAGGACTGGAGTGCGCCACAGGACTGGAGTATCGCCTCTGTCTTTTTCACACAAAATATCAGATCTACAAGCCCACAATGTGTTGCGGCATGTTGTGAGCTTGTAGATCTGCTATTTTGAAATATGGAGATACAAGGTTTCTATCCGGCAGCGACGATATCATAGAATGTGTTTTTTCTATCACACAGCTGAATCCTATTTATCTGTTTATCTGTGATCGTTATGATCATAATTATCACCACTCATGATTTGTGCACAAGATGACTGTAGACACTCGCATCAATCTCTCATAACAGTTTGTACGTCTCTCCTCCCGCCACACAGGAATCTGCAACCGGTTCTAACGAGGGCCGTGGGCCCAGACTGACTGGCAGAGACAAGACAGCCAGACAGACAGACAGAAGTTGCGTTTCCATAAACGTATTCGAATTAGTACTCAAATTATCATTAAGTCGAAAAAAGAAAATGCGCATTTTGCCTGTTTCCAATCACTGATGAAATGCGATTCTTGGAAGATACTGTAGTTCATGAAATAAGCAGTCGGACAGGCGCTATTTTTTCCAGTCAAGTGAGACAACATGCACTCTAACCCAGGGCTCTTCATATAAGATAAGAGAGAGAGAGAGAGAGAAAAAGAGAAGACGATCCACTCCACAACCCTGTACTGCAACAGCATTGAGCACGATAACAGCTGATACAGTGTAGGCTACCGTAAAAGCTCATCACAGCTCGTTGCGGATGCGATGTGAGATTGGAGCTCTGCTGTTCTCGGCCGTTCTGTGCACGAGACGCCGTCGCGGAACGGAGAATAATAATGACAAATGGTTTTACTTATGAGCACAACTTTGAACGTGTTGGTAACTTGGTACAACCAAGAGGCGGCCGACCCCCACCAGCCCTTCCCGCGAGTTCAATGCATTTTAATTCAAATCATAATTCGCTTTAGTGTTTCCATTCACTAATGCGCATTACTTTTTTTCAATAAAGCCTCAAAATCCACCTCCTCCAAGCGCATAAATGTTTTTGCGAATAATGATAGTTTAGTAGAATTTGTAAGTGTTTCCATAAAAAGATTTATGCGCAAAAAACGGCTTTATGGAAACGCAACTAGAGTCTCACACAGAAATGGACAGACAGACAGACAGACCGTGTCCCAGACAGAAATTGACGGACATTGTCCCTGCAACCGAGAGACAGACAGCTACAAGGACTTTTGACAAATGAGAGCTATTAACCCAGAGAGACAGAGCGAAAGACAGACACACAGACAGAGTCCCATACAGAAATGTACATACAGTACATTGTCCCTGCGACAGACAGACAGACAGACAGACAGACAGACAGAAAGTGACCCAGACAAACAGTGACACTGTCTCGCTTTAGTGTTACAACAACCCGACTTAAACTCGGCCACGTGCCGAAAACATCCGATCTGCAAGCTCACAACGTGGCATAGCCGTTCTAACTCTGAGCTTGTAGATCGCCTACAGTCGGCGTGTGCGCGATACGCAGACCCTGCAGCCAAGTATGAAATGTGGCTTTTGGGAGACTGATTGATTCCGGGGTGCTCCCCACCCTTCCACATCATGCCACCCTGAGACGTTTAAACACTGGGTGATGGATGGGGTACACAGCACATCTCCATCACCCTCTCCCTCTCCCTCTCTCTCTCTCTCTCTCTCTCTCTCTCTCTCTCTCTCTCTCTCTTCCATCAATCTTTCTCTCTGCCTCGTCCTCTGTCTGTCAAAGTTCCGCCGTCTTTCCGCTTAAAAGGGCTTCATATTTTCACTGCCTGTCGCGGGAGGAAACCCTGTCTCCCAAGTTTCAACTTTTTTCTTAGTACGGTACATTGATGACCTACTTCATCATACCAGAGAAGTGTCTCACAAAAGTAGTGAAAATAGCAGATCGATGAGCTGTTATCATCGATCACCGCTTTCCTCACTGTTTTTTAATATAATAATAATAAAAGGAAACGTTTTGGACATACAAGGTTTCCACCTGATAGAGACATTGTGTTTTATTGACTTTTAGGTATCAAATTCTGAGCTGTTTTCTTCTTTTTTGGCGCAATTTCCCCATTTCACCTTTGTGGGGGAAAAACATTTGGAGATATAATAAATGTCAGGGCTGCAAGACAAAAATGATTTATTTTGATATGAAGGTAGAATCGAACGAAATAAGCAATTCAGGCTTTTTTCTTTTTTTTTACTGACAGAAACTGGCTTCCATACTAAACAGCAATGAAATCCAATCCTCTCAAAAGATGTATTTTTGCAAGGTTTTTCAAAATAGCATCGGTGTCGGGCAGAAACCTTATTTCAACTTTTCATGATTATTATTATTTTTTTTGTGTGAAATGAAATTGTAAATGAATGCCCTCAACAGTCTCACACTAAAGTAGCTAAAATAGCCGATCTACAAGCTCCTGAGCTTGTAGATCAATTCAATTCAACCAAGCTGTGTAATGAAATCAAACCAAGTTTGAAGTGAGCGGTTGTGCGCGCGAGTGTGTGTGCATGGCCGTGTGTGTCTAGCAGTTCATTTCAGGGTTGCGTGTGTGTATGTCTGTGTGTGTGTGTGTGTGTGTGTGTGTGTGTGTGTGTGTGTGTGTGTGTGACTCAACAGCGCCACTTGGTCACCAGCGGTATTGCAGCCCATGCTACAGACAGACATACATATATGCATAGTAACATACGGACAAAGTCACTCTTAGGAGACGGTGTGACCACCGCTCAAAAATATTGAATCAATGAAAAGTGTTACACTAGGAGCTTGGGACTTAAATAATAACTACACTTGAGCCATGTGGAACACAGGTTACTTTTCGCTCGTGATTTCGTGAAAACTCAACAGTCCTGGACATATGAGTTGTCCTTCCCGACAGGTCTCTCAAGCTCTCCTAGGGAGTGGAGCAGCCAAAACACAGCCTGTTCCCTCTAACTAGCTCCGTCTCTATCGGTCTGTCACTCTTGCACTGCCGTATGCTGTAAATTAAAGCTCAATTCTGGGTTTTAAAAAAACTCCACCATTATTTGCATCTCTTTGCCTGCATGTGTCTCTCCCCATCTACAGTATCTGCCTCTCTCCGCCTCATTCGTCTACTGTGCCGTTACTGTATTCTGCATGGATATATATACTGTACCTTCTCTTGCCTTGGGTGAGTTTAGCCTCAATTAAAGTTTATTATCGTCGCTGTCGGGTGGAAACCTTGGATGTCCAATTACTGTTACTTTTCAGGAGAATGGGGGGATTAAAACAAATATTTTTGTTCCAATGGATCCAATTAGTACCGTAGTTATTATTTAGTCATAAATCTCTGGTTAATAGTTTATCAGCTAAATTTGTATAGAACCCACAGTCACCACTTAAACACTTTCATTTTCACTTTCCACATCTTGTAAAAAAAAAACCCTACCTTTTCAAGGGCCTTCAAATCCATTCCTATTGCACTGATCAGAGCGTTATGGCCATTTGAAGCAGTGCCCCATATACATTGCACTGTATGTGCAGTTTAGATTTTTGCTGTGACTATTGTCATGGCAGACCCCTGGGCCAGCGTTTGTGCCAGGTTTGGTGCGGATTGGAGCCTGTGGTCCCTGATGTGGCCCCTGGTACAAAAGGTCCCCAATGTAAACAATTAAGCTGTTGTGCTTTCTTGGGTTTAAATCCTATTAGTAGACTTTGTATCTGAACGGTACTGTCCTGTACTTTTCCTATGCAAACTGCTGATTAAGTATTGAATCAATCAATGGTGTGTCATCATGGCAGACAACCCTGAACGGTGCGCCTCTCAAGTCCAGATGTTACGTCTGTGACGTCCACCGTCGGTCTGCCCACTCACCCTCTAGGAATTTTTAAATATAGGATGGTGAAAATAGACAATCTACAAGCTCACAAATGCATCTGCGACAAGTTGTGGGCGTGTAGATCGACTTTTTCTGCAATCGCTGTGCGACCCTATACGACAAAGTATGGCATTCATTTACAAAAAAAAAAAAAAAAAGGTGAAAAGAAATGTATGGAGATACAAGTTTCTCCAAAAGTGACATTATACTACTTTAAGCTGTCTGTTGCGCTTTCCGCCCGTCTGTCTGTCTGTCTGTCTGTCTGTCTATCTAACAACCGAACCGCCAGCCCTGTCCTTTATCTGTCTGGCTCTAGTCAGAGCGAACGCTTTATTTATCCGACTGGTTGAAGATGCAGAACATCGGCCTTCGGAATTTACATACAGCATAAATCGACTTGTAATATAAGAGCAAACACTGAGGCTTCAGGCAGGCACGCAGCAGACAGCCTCAAAATGCTCTCGCCAGCATAAAGAAAAGAAAACACCCTTGGGGACGAATGCGGCGACACCTCTGCAATAATACAACAGACACACAGACAAATGGAGTTTCGTGTTGCTTAGAAATCCAGTGGCATAGCGGTGTGTGCGTACAGCGGCGGCCACTCTGACTTGTGCTTATATAGCTCTGAGGCAAAGCGTGGGCCAATTTCTCCTGAAGAGCTAAATGTGATGGTGGGTCAGAGTTGGTTGTTGTCTGGACGGTGGGAGCCGGTTTCATAGGAAAGGTCAGGCTTAAAGAGACCAGCCAAATGTCTGTGTTGTTGTTGTTTTTGGCGGCGGAGGGGAGGAATGCAGAGGTGAAAAAGTTGGAAGAATTTGAGTACATTTACTTTTGTAACTGCAATCATCTCTATTGGGTGGATATATCATACAGCACTGGTTCCCAAACACTGGGTCTGGACCCATCTGTGGGTCGCGGACACATTTTTATGGGTCCCTTAATTTTTGGTTTCCTGCCTTTAGTTTTATTTAAAACATTCCCAAAAAACGTCTTTTTTTTCATGAATTAAAAACTAAATTCGATGATTTTTTTTCAGTAATTCCATGAAGAAATCAAAGAAAAATCTAAGAAATACCCTAAATTAGAAAACAAATGTTTAAGAAGTAATGAAAATAGACAATCTATAAACTCAAGCTTGTAGATCTGCTGTTTTCACTAGTTCGGGTCCCGCGCAAACGTCTAATCCCTCTTTTGGGTCTTGGGTTAAAACGTTTGGAAACCACTGTCATACAGTATGCCCAAAACTGTTACTTTTCATAATTCAAATAAAAACAACAGCAAAAGTAGCAGATCTACAAGCTCCAAATATGGAGGTTTCTGCCCGACAGCAACAACCTTTTGATACCAAAACAATATTCAAAGATTGTAATTCAAGTACAATCTTTGAATACAGGCATTTTACTTCTAACAAGAGTATTACATTATATTGTGTAGTTGCTACTGTACTTTTACTTGTAACAGAGTATTTTTCAATATTGTGTTAGTTGCAAGTTTAGTACTTCCTGGAGAAGTGCAGAGCTTTCAGGGTCCTGAGAACCAAACTGAGTCTCTCTCTTGCATCCATCATGTCTACTTCTTTTCTTTCCTTTCTTCCTCCCTCCCTCCCTCTTTCTAGTAAGGGGATTGTATAAGATATTTGACCAAACTGCGAAGTAAATTGTTTCCAAGAAATTTCTTCACCAATGTGTTTCTAAAGGTGTGTAATAATATGTACTAAAAGGTTGAAATTCAACTCCCGGGGGAAACCTCATAAAAAAAAACTGATTTCTGTTTGTGTCCCATTCATTTACTATACAGGAAAAAAATACGAAAAATAAATCTGCTTTAAGTAGCATGTGAGGGGTCAAACTAGGGGTTTTTCATTATGCTAAAATCGGACCCGCAAAACAATGGTTTAGTGATGAATCATCACTTCTCACCGTTTTGTGGGGGCCATTTGTAGCCCATGGAATGTTTTTCGTGCAAAACAAATGCTTGCAATGGATTCAGCAATATGAAAAACCCCTAGTTTGACCCCTCACATGTTACTTAAAGCAGATTCATTTTTTGTATTTTTTTTCCTGTATAGTAAATGAATGGGACACAAAGAGGTTTCCCCCGGGAGTTGAATTTCAACCTTTTAGTACATATTATTACACACCTTTAGAAACAAATTGGTGAAGAAATTTCTTTGCAGATTTTCTTATGTTCCCCTTACTATTCTCTCTCTCTCTCTCTCTCTCTCTCTCTCTCTCTCTCTCTCTCTCTTTGCTTCTCTCTCCCACCAACAATGTGTTCCAATGGCTCCATCCAATGTAGTTATTATTTAGCCACAACAAGCTCTTGTCGATACTTTTCACTGGTGCAATATTTAGAGGACCACACACACACACACACACACACACACACACACACACACACACACACACACACACACACACACACACACACACACACACACACACACACACACTTCACATTCTCAGATGTGACAACGACGCGTTATTTGGAATCACACCACAGTTCCAGGCGGAGACGGTTTCACCCCCGTCGGCAGGTTAGTTACTCACCAGCATTCCCATGTAGTGATAAACATGTTTAATCAGTGTCAGCTGGGCTAGATGGAGGACCCACACACACATAAACTATATGACTCAACATAACAGAGACACACCCTGCTATCGACCTGACATGACTGTGCACGTGTGTGTGTGTGTGTGTGTGTGTGTGTGTGTGTGTGTGTGTGTGTGTGTGTGTGTGTGTGTGTGTGTGTGTGTGTGTGTGTGTGTGTGTGTGTGTGTGTGTGTGTGCGTGCGCGCGCGCTGGTGTGGTGCACAGTGTTAGGGGTAACAATATTACTGTAATAGGCCTGGCATACTATATATATATATATATATATATATATATATACAGTATATATATATATATATATATATATATATATATATATATATATATATATATATATATATATATATATATATATATATATATTTTTTTTTTTTTTTTTTTAAGATAATTTTTTGGGGCTTTTATGCCTTTATTGATAGGATAGCAGACTGACAGGAAATGGGGGGAGAGAATGGGGAGTGACACGCGGCAAAGGTCATCCGGATCGGGATGCCGCCAGGCATCCATGCCTATAGTTATCATAAAGCCTCTTAATGTGCATTAAGGCTTTTGCGCATACATCTTTTTATGGAAACACTTCAAAATTCGAATAAACTTTCATTATCCGCAAAAACATTTATGCGCTTGGAGGAGGTGGATTTGAAGCTTTATCGAAAAAAAAAAAAAAAATGCGAATGACACCCGCAAATGGAAACAGGCTAAATTCGCTTTGTCTTAATGCGCATTTCTGATAATTCGCTTCCTATTTTCGAATAAGTTCATGGAAACATGACTCATGTGATTAATGCAGCAGACTGCAGGTGACACTGCAGCTCTCACACAGAAACAGTAACACAACACAACAAGGACTGCCTGGGGAACAACCCAAGTCTACACATGGGGAGTGATTACAAAATGAGGAACAGCTGGGGCAGATGGGAGCATAGACCTAGAGAAGCAGACCTAGAGAAGCAGACTATGGAAATATGAAAACTAGAAAATAAAACTGCAACTAAAGCCCCGATTCGCACGGGAATCCTAACAAGTGACATGAAGCTACAGTGAGTAGCGTGATGTCCGTCTACAGGGGTGTCACACCAAATTCTGGGCCCTGGGTACAAGGATTCACTGTGGGCCCCCCAAGAATGTTCTTCACAGGGGGAGGGGTTTTAAACCATTTAGTCTGGGTTTTTTTTTTTTTTTTTTTACAGAACAGATGGAAGGATACCGACGGACAGACAGACAGACAGACAGACCTAACCTTGTGAACATTGTGAGATTGTGGAACGCTATTTTCAGGGAAGAGATCTGCTGTTGGAAGTACAGTTGGAAGTACACTTTAAGTACTTTTATAACTCAGGCTTAACTTGCCGTGAAAATTTCAGCAATGTTCGCCAGATTTGTGCTGCTATGTTATCCCATTTAATTTGTACCCCCGTGGATAATACGTGTGTGCCAAACTGCCAATGTGCCTTCTTTTTGTACGCGTGCCCATGCATGTGTGGGTGGGTGTGTGTGCATGTGTGCATGTGTGTGTGTGTGTGCGTGTGTGCGTGTGCGTGTGTGTGTGTGTGTGTGTGTGTGTGTGCGTGCGTGCGTGAGCGTGTGCGTGTGTGTGCGCCTGTGTGCCTCAGCGCGTGCTTTTTGGCTGTATGTGTTGGTTTTGTGTGTATGCAGTGCCTTGAGAAGCCATCATCTGGCAAACAAGTGGCAGGCTTTGTTTATTTTTCTCCAATTAAAATTCCTCCGAGCAGATCCAGTGCTGTGCTGCCTAAGAGCATACAGGAGCATAGCGGATTCCAATAGTCTCTCCCAGATGGTAGGATCTGTCATACCATCAAAAACCACACATCTGCCAACCAAATAACAGAGGAACCCGCCTCAGTAGATATAAACCCTCCTCAAATTAGTACAAAAACCACAATATGGTGTGTAGTTCTATACAGTATATTTTAATATATAGGCCTATATCGTCCCTGGCGGCCAGAAAACATTCTTTCTCCATATAGCTGGGTCATTTATGGCACTTCCGTGACCACGAGAGCGAAGGTCCGTTTCTCAATGGATTTGTCATCTAGGAGGGTTATTAAAAATCACACCCGTGTGAAGTGGAGCTGTGTGTGTGTGTGTGTGTGTGTGTGTGTGTGTGTGTGTGTGTGTGTGTGTGTGTGTGTGTGGATCATGTGTACCGATTTTTGTGACATTTGAAGAAAATATGTAGGAAAAGGAGCAAAAAGTGTGTTTTGGAGAAAATTCAAGATGGCGGAAAATCTATCATGGCGCAAATGGGCGTGGCCTATATGGGGAATCCAGGGAAAAAATATTTTTAATTTTCCGACCTACGGTTCAAGAGTTACAGGCCAAAACGTAAAGTGGGGTGTTATGGCGCCACCATGCGGCCAAATGACACAATTATTTTTTATTTAATCCTTGAAATCATTATGAACCTCCTCTCCAAGTCTTGAAACTCTAGCCCCTATGGTTTGCGAGAGACAAATAATTGAATGTGAGTTTTTGCGATTCCCATTATAAGTCAATGGGGAAAATTAATTCACTAATAAATTAATATCAATTAAACTATAGAACCTTTCTCTTAGAAAAGTAATAGCCCACGATTCCCGAGTAAGCCGTTCGATTTGACATATGGCGCGAGTGTGTGGTGGCAAAACTGTGGGACTAGTGGCGTGCCGAAGTTTAGGAAGTTCAGGCTACATACAGACACACACACACACAGACAGACAGACACACCCACACGGCCACGTATAGAGAGCCTGTGCTTCACACAGCTCCAAAAATGTGGCCGGGGTTTATTTTTCAAAATGGTGGGGAAAATGTTTGACAGCTGGGGTAATTTTCAGTCTCATTCACCTACTACACTATAAAGGAAAAAATTACACCCAAAAAATTTTTTTTTTAAATTATTCTGAATCCATTGCAAGCATTTGTTTTGCACGAAAAACATTCCTTGGGCAAGAAATGGCCCCACAAAACGATGGTTTAGTGATGAGTCACCAATTTTCACAGTCTTTTGGGGTCCGTTTTTAGCCCAAGGAATGTTTTTCATGCAAAACAAATGCTTGCAATGAATGGATTCAAAATAATTAAAAACCCCTAGTTTGACCCCTCACATCCCACTTTTTGGGAGTATTTTTTCCCTTTACAGTGTAGTGTATAGTAAGTGAATGAGACTGAAAATTACCCTAGCTGTCAAACATTTTCCCCGCCATTTAAAAAAATACACCCCGGCCAAATTTGTTTAATAACCCTCCTAGATGACAAATCCATTGAGAAACGGACCTTCATTCTCGTGGTCACGGAAGTATCGGATTTGCCCCAACTAATATTTGACTTTTAGTCAATTCAAGTCATACTTTTGTCATAATAGAGTGTCATATACAAAAACAAAGATTGCCCATCTACAAGCTCACAATGCATCACAATCTGCTATTTTAGCAATTTTATGTTTTTGAATGTAAAAAGTTAAAGAGGATTAGTGCGTCTGTGGGTCTTATAAATATTGAACTAAATGAAAAGTATTCTTTTTTTTATTTTTATCGAGATTTCCACCACACAGAGACTATACGATGAATCAACAAAGGAGGCGGGGGGAGTCCTGCAAAATGTACTTGAATGTGAAACAAGTTCTATGAGAAATGAATTGGTATGGAAAATGTATGTGTACTAGAGGTTCGCGGCCCTTTGGGCCGCTCACATCTAGAGATCGCGCCTGCTTTGCAGGCGCTCACAGCTACGTTGCAGCAGTGATCCACCCACATCCATCCATCCATCCACAACCATCCATCCACATCCATCCATCCATCCATCCATCCACGCATCCATCCATCCATCCATCCATCCATCCACATCCATCCATCCATCCACATCCATCCATCCATCCATCCATCCATGCATCCATCCATCCACATACATGCATCCATCCACATCCATCTATCCATCCACATCCATCCATCCATCCACATCCATCCATCCATGCATCCATCCATCCATCCATCCATCCATCCACATCCATCCATCCATCCATCCACATCCATCCATCCATCCGTCCGTCCATCCATCCATCCATCCATCCATCCATCCATCCATCCATCCATCCACATCCATCCATCCATCCATGCATCCATCCATCCACATACATGCATCCATCCACATCCATCCATCCATCCACATCCATCCATCCATCCACATCCATCCATCCATCCATCCACATCCATCCATCCATCCACATCCATCCATCCATCCATCCATCCATCCACATCCATCCATCCGTCCGTCCATCCACATCCATCCATCCATCCACATCCATCCATCCACATCCATCCATCCATCCATCCACATCCATCCATCTCCATCCATCCGTCCATCCACATCCATCCATCCATCCATCCATCCATCCATCCATCCATCCACATCCATCCATCCATCCATCCATCCATCCGTCCATCCACATCCATCCATCCATCCATCCATCCATCCATCCATCCACATCCATCCATCCATCCATCCATCCACATCCATCCATCCATCCATCCATCCATGCATCCATCCACATCCATGCATCCATCCATGCATCCATCCACATCCATCCATGCATCCATCCACATCCATCCATCCATCCATCCATCCACATCCATCCATCCATCCATCCATCCATCCATCCACATCCATCCATCCATCCATCCATCCACATATCCACATCCATCCATCCATCCATCCATCCATCCACATCCATCCATCCACTTACTGTACTGTACTGTACTGTACTTTACTGTACTCTACTGTACCCGACTGTACCGTATTGTACTGTACTTTACTGTACTCTACTGTACCCGACTGTACCGTACTGTACTGTACTTTGCTGTACTCTACTGTACCCGACTGTACCATACTGTACTGTACTTTGCTGTACTCTACTGTACCCGACTGTACCGTACTGTACTGTACTTTGCTGTACTCTACTGTACCCGACTGTACCGTATTGTACTGTACTTTGCTGTACTCTACTGTACCCGACTGTACCGTACTGTACTGTACTTTACTGTACTCTACTGTACCCGACTGTACCGTACTGTACTGTACTTTGCTGTACTCTACTGTACCCGACTGTACCGTACTGTACTTTGCTGTACTCTACTGTACCCGACTGTACCGTATTGTGCTGTACTTTGCTGTACTCTACTGTACCCGACTGTACCGTACTGTGCTGTACTTTGCTGTACTCTACTGTACCGTACTGTGCTGTACTCTACTGTACCCGACTGTACCGTATTGTACTGTACTTTGCTGTACTCTACTGTACCCGACTGTACCGTATTGCACTGTACTTTGCTGTACTCTACTGGACCCGACTGTACCGTATTGTACTGTACTTCGCTGTACTCTACTGTACCCGACTGTACCGTACTGTGCTGTACTTTGCTGTACCTTACTGTGCTGTACTTTGCTGTACTCTACTGTACCCGACTGTACCCGACTGTACCGTACTGTGCTGTACTTTACTGTACTCTACTGTACCCGACTGTACCGTATTGTACTGTACTTTGCTGTACTCTACTGTACCCGACTGTACCGTATTGTACTGTACTTTGCTGTACTCTACTGTACCCGACTGTACCGTACTGTACTGTACCCGACTGTACCGTACTGTACCCGACTGTATCTTACCGTATTGTACCGTCCCCCCCCCCCCCCCCCTCTCTCTCTCTCTCTCTCTCTCTCTCTCCCCCCCTGTGCAGCTGACCCCCCCCCTTCCCTCTTGTAACCTGAGAACTTGGTGATGATAATGACACATTGGTCTACAGAGGATTGCGCAATAGGTATTGCGAAATAACCATACAAACACAAACTGTACGGTAAATATGCATTTTGAAAACATGAAATGTTGACAGCGCAAAGCGTCCAGGTTAGTCTGTCCTGGTGTGTGTGTTTATGAGAGGTGTTGTCAGATATTGTAAATGTAGATACAGTTTGAAGTGTGTCAAGTGTGTCTCACCATTGGAATGTTGGTTGCTCGAATGTAGGGATTTGATATGAATGAATTTGTATGAGAAATGGATTGGTATGGAAAATGTATGTGTATGTGAATGAATTTGTATGAGAAATGGATTGGTATGATAATTTAATTGGTATGGGAAATGATCTGGTATGAGAAATGGACTGGTTATGGGGCATGAATGGCAGGCTTGTGCAATGAGAGCAGAAGAGTGGTTGATATGTTGTGCTCTCCCCTGGAGCGGGGTTATAGCTGCACAGCCACTGATTTAAATGAGGAGTCACCATCGCACAGACAGGAGAGGAGAGGAGAGGAGAGGAGAGGAGAGGAGAGGAGAGGAGAGGAGAGGAGAGGAGAGGGAAATGCTAGGCACCCCAGCAGTAGCGTAAAGTAACTAATAAGTAAGTACATCCACTCAAGTACTGTACTTGAGTACAATTTTGAGGCCCTTTTACTTGACTTGAGTATTTTCTTTAACAGTTCCAATACATCTCAGAGGTGTACTTTTTACTCTTCTACTTATTCTTCTACTTATTGACCGAGTGCTCGACTGACTGGAGTTTTTAAGGAAGACAACATCAAATAAAAACACGGAAGTAAAGAGGCTAAATATGCATTTTTAGACACAATAAACCGGCAAATGTCTTTGTTACTATTTACACCAGCCCCCATAAGTCACATCTGCCCATGAAAGATTGCAGTGCATCTTGGGAAAGAGGCTTATTGTGTCTAAAAATACATATTTAGCCACTTGCCCCCAGGTGGGGGCATGCATGCAAATGAAACTCGTTCAAATCATTAAAACGGTAGAAAGAAGTAAATGAAAACATTTTAACACTCATCTTTTCTTTTCTCTAATAACCATCTAAAATATGAACCCTTGTTGTAAAAAAGAAAAAAAAAAAAAGTTGTCCTTTAAACCCCAGGATCCATGTTCTGAGGGAAAACTCGATCGACAAGCTTACAGCGCGTCACGCTAAGACGCAAGCTTGTCGATGGCCTATTTTCAGCGAAGATATTTCACGTAGAGGGAAAACAGAAAAGACACTAGCATAGAGCCCTGAGGGACTCTGCTCAACCATATGGGGTCTTTAAGCCCCTTTTCGACTGCAGTTTTAGCACCACACCACACCGCACCACATAAAAATATCTACATTTTCCATTACACAAAAGTACCCCTATACCGGTAAGAAACAAATTGACCCTTTTAACTGTGATTATGATACAATATGTATTGTATTACAACTATCCTAAATTATAATACACTATAATGGATTATAACTGTGATTATAATACACTATAAAGTATGAATGTATTACTATGATAATTATAATACAATATAATAGATTATAATAGTGGTTATAACACAATAGAATCATGTATTGCAACTATATCCTGGTGGTCTAAATGAAAAGTCAGTGAGTGATCAGTCATTATGAAGTGTTTGGCCCTGTTTGGCCTAGCTCAGACCTACTCTAGATTGGATAGTTTTTAGTACCACGTTTAGTACCACTTTCACACCACTCTACCCAGGTCCTTGTAGTGGAAAACAAGTGGGCGGTGTGGTGTGGAGTGGTATGGTGTTGGGCCAGTGGAAAAGAGGCTTTAAGTGGTTAGACAGAGAGAGTGGGGGATTTCCCAGACGGTTGGGATCTTGTGATGTAGAGGCAGTTCATCCAGAGGAGAACAGTGATCAGACATGTTGCATCCAACAGGCTGTCAGAACACAAGCAGAACCCTGACACACCCTGTCCCCACAGCACACAGCTTGGCAGGGAATCACACTACTACAATGTGTCTGTGCGCGTGCACTTGTATTACTATACTTGTGAGTGCCAAAATGTCCCAACAATAACAGTGTTGTAAATAACTAAGTACATTTACTTAAGTACTGTACTTAAGTAACAGTTATGAGGTATTTGTACTTTACTGGAGTATTTCCAGTTGTCTGTACTTTTACTTCTACTCCACTCAGATCCAAATATGGTACTTTTACTCCACTACATTTATTTGAAAACTTTAGTTACTAGCTACTTTGTAGATATAAATTATGATATTATAAAACATACATGAACCACTTTAGCCCTAATTTATACCATGGCTATTTGAAAATAGCCGATCTACAAGCTCACGACGTGTTGTGAGCTTGTAGATCTGCTATTTTCAAACATTTTGTACTTTTACTTTTGGTACTTAAGTACATTTTGATTGCCAAACTTTCATACTTTTACTCAAGTACAGTTTGAATTCTGAACTTTTACTTGCAACGGAGTACTACAGTATCTACAGGGCAATATTGATACTTTTACTCAAATACAAAATGCGTGCGTGCGTGCGTGCGTGCGTGTGTTTTGCGTCTGCAGTAGTGTTTTTAATTATGCTACTGCCTGCATTGGCCAGAAGTCTGCCTCCAAAAGGTTATTTTTAATCTCAGTGGAACGGTCCGGGTTAAATGAAGGTTACACTGAATTAGAATAAAGTGTTTGTGTTTAACGCATCTCTTTACAAGTGTGTGTTTAAGTATGTGTATATCGTACTGCAGTGGTTCTCAACCTTTTCAGACCGCGACCCCCGAAATAATCATATTTGAACCGGGGACCCCCACCCTGCACAAGCACTTGGAATTGTAGGAATTGGCATTACAGTACATTTAGTTTGACTCAATCTGTTCCATTGTGAAAATAGCCAATCTACATGCTCACAACGCCTGTAGATCTGCTATTTTCACAATTTCTGCCTTTCTAATATTTGACAATTTGACCATGGTTTGACCAGAGGTACTAAAAAGGTATTTATGTGTAGATACCTTCTATACACTTATACTGTATGTTGGTCTATTTACTGTTGAGTGAGAAAACACAATGTTAACATTTAGCTAAACATCTGGGGACCCCCCAAAATAATTTGGGGACCCCTCTGGGGGTCCCGACCTACAGGTTGAGAACCATCGTACTGTATGTGTGTGTGTAGTCTATGTTGTCTACAGTATGTCTCTCGTCTTAACCAAAGCAGCACTTCAAGATGTCCTCACACCAAGCTGTCACGATATGCAATCTTTCCAAAACAAAGAAACGTCAATATGTGAAGTCTAAATCTATTCTGACATCAATAATGGTGCAGTACCTCGTCGTCAGTGGACAGACACACTGAGGTTCCTGGAATTGATACGTTACATAATGGTGTATGATAGATGTGGACCATTATAGTCTCAATGAAATCAATCTGAAATGAAACCAAGCGGAATGATATTGCCCTAACCTTCACCTTACCCAAACAATCAATCTTACCTTTCTGCTCTATGTGTTTTTTTTTTTCTTCTTTTCCAAACCTCATGTACATGCCAGCCGCTATGTGGATCTATCGATGTGTTAGCACTTTGACACCTTGGGCCCTATTTAGCTTGTCTTAAGTGCCAGGTCTTGAGTTAAGTCATAAGACCTGGTACTTAAGACAAGCAAAATAGGGCCCCTTATGGTTAACCTCATGAACTTACTTACCCTATGCCAGTGGTTCTCATACTTCTTTCATTTCAAGGACCCCTCTTAACTCTGACGGTATACCCTTTTATCCTTTTGGTTCTATCTGTACACTGTCAGAGTTACAGTCCCTGGACCTCACTATGAGAACTACAGTACAGTATGTATATACTGTACTGTATATATTTTTTGTTCTCTTTGACATGCTTCTCTACTGTTAGATTTGTCTCCCTTGTCTCCCTCTCCTTGCCCCCCCCCCCTCCTTTTTCTTTTTCTCCCTTTCTGGAAAACAACAAAAAACAGAGCTTACGCGAAAACAACGTTTCGGACACTTCATTACACCTGTAAACCTGATGTGACAATGCGGTCCATCCTTGATTGCTCTTAAACAAACATACCATGTCTAACCTTTTGGCAAACTAATAGTGATGGTGTTATTAATACTGGTGGTCTGCATGTCAGACTCGAACCATGAAATTACATTTCAGTTTCAAACATTTGAGACATATCTGTGGTTTGGCTAAACTCTAAACGGCTTTGGAGTAAGACCAGGTAGCAGCCACATCACTCACGCAAGCACGCACACATACTGTACACTCACACTCAAACACACACACACACACACACACACACACACACACACACACACACACACACACACACACACACACACACACACACACACACACACACATTTGAAACGTGGAGATACGAGGTTTCACATACGAGGTTTCACACCCGACAACGGCGTTATGTTAACATTTAAAAAAGAAAAAGACTTGAGGAGAGAAGAGGAGGAGACAGATGTGAAGTCCAGACAAGAGAAAGTGACAGGACCAGACAGGAGGACAGATATGACAAAAGAACCCAAATGAGACACGACAGGGCGAGGCAGTGCAGTAATGAAACAACGCTGTTGGTTTGACATTGGAAGGTGCTCGTCGAAGCCTTGTTCCCCATTCCATTCTAAAGAGAGGTCACGCATACACACACACACGCACCCAACGTCTCCCTGTTTAATGTGTGACTCACACCACGTATAATGGAAGCCATTTACTGTACCTAAACATACAGGCTGCTGCTTGCAGAGGACAGGAGAGGTTGCTATGCAGAGAGAAGAGACATGGGGCGGAAGCAGCGAGCATGTGCGTGTGTGTGTGTGCGTGCAGGGGTGTCGCACCAAATTCTGTACAAGGATTCACTGCGGGCCCCCCATGAACGTTCTTCATAGGGGGAACTGGGAACGCATTATTACAAAATGCAAAATTTGAGTTTCGCTTAACATATTCAAAGATTTGCACACATTTTCACGACTTTTAAAAAATAGCAGATCTACAAGCTCACAGCGCGGCACTCGGTGCCACGCTGTGAGCTTGTAGATCTGCTATTTTTCAATAGCTAAAGTATAAAATAATTAAGGCCCCTCCACCTTGGGCCCTAGTAACTCAGTCCCACTCCACCCCCTTGTGACGCCCCTGCATGTGTGTGTGCAAGAGAGAGAGAGAGAGAGAGAGAGAGAGAGAGAGAGAGAGAGAGAGAGAGAGAGAGAGACATTCCTATGAAGGCAGCAGGCCTATACATGGTCATTCCCTCAGCACAGACTCACTCATTGTCTATTATCAGTGTGTTTATTAAATGAGGTACATTATATTCTATGTATGTTTAGTTTGAGATGGCTGACGGGTCCACAAAGGAATGCATATTGAGACAAATGTCTCCGTCTGTGTGGTCCTAAAACAATGTCATGTTCTTGTCCCTTGATTCTCAATGAGGGTAGATTTTCTATTTGCACAAAAAACAGTATGCTGAATTTATATATTACTCAATTATTATTATGGTTTAAGCAAGGTTAACACTACAGTAGCAGTATGTATATTTTTGATTTATTAAAATATTAAGCAGAAGAGTATTTTCAGGGAGAAAATCTATCAGAGAAAGAGAGAGAGAGAGAGAGAGAGAGAGAGAGAGAGAGAGAGAGAGAGAGAGAAAGAGAGAGAAAGAGAGAGAAAGAGAGAGAAAGAGAGAGAGAGTGCGTGTCAATTTCCTGTGTCTCTGATTATATTGTACGTTGTGGCCACCCGATGTGAGTGTTCATTGGGTGGAAACCTTTTAAAGTATGTCCAAAACGTTTCAGGGATGTACAATGGACCCACTGTGCTGTAGTTTATTTGGTCACAAGCCTTTGTCAACACTTTTCATTCGTTCAATATTCATGAAACCCACAGACACACTTTCACTAAAAATAAGTTCATAGTGACCTTGATTTCAGAATTCTGTCACCAAAGGCAGCACAGCAGTTAAGTTACAGATTACAGAGCAAGAAAAAGTGCCGTAGGGACAGCAGGGCAAAATACATCACACTAAGAAAAACCATCAATAATACAAAATATACAATATTCAACACTATATACAGTACACCGTCAACAATGCTTGCATAGTGTAGTATAGGACAAAGGACATACAGCATAAGAAAACGTGCAGTAAGCATGTCAGATAGTGTCCATCCATACTGGACTTCAAGCAACTCTGACTTCAGAATGTTGACATTTCTCTATTATAAATCCTTGTTTTGAGTGGCCTTGTGTAAAATGTAATATTTTGAAATATGCACTTTTGATATTCATGAGCTGTATACGCCAAAGTTTTAACCAAAAAAGGTTTGGAATAATTCACTGCATGTGCAATGTATCTAGAATATATGAAAGTTTCAAGAAACATATCGTCACTGTCGGGCAGAAACCTCGTATCTCCAAGTTTAAAATTTGTACATTTCTTCGCAAAGTAAAGCCCTGCTTCATCACACAAGACTGTCGCACTAAAGAAGTGAAAACAGCTGATCTACAAGCACACAGCGCCTTGCGGTGCAAGGCATTGTGTGCTTGTAGATCAGCTGTTTTCACTAGTTTAAATCATTTTAAAAATGATAAATACAAAACAAACGGTTTCGGACAGGTTTCCACCCGACAACGACGATATGAACGTTTCGAAAAAAGAAAATACTTTTACACAATATTCTATTTTTTTTAGATGGATCTGTATCATTAAAGGAGTAGTTCACTCATAAAATTACTTTTTTCTATTGATTACTCACCCCATGGAGACTTGAGTTCAATAATATTTTTAGTTTTTTGTCGCATTCCACGACAAAAATAAATAAATTATATTATAGTAAATTTACCCCCATTGATTCCGGATGGGGACCCAAATTCATTATATCCATGCATGTAAATTTACTTTAATCAATTTTTTGTCATACACGTATGCGACAAATACAAAAAAATGTTATTGAATTCAAGGCTCCATAGGGTGAGTAATCAATAGAAAAAAAGTCATTTTGGGGGTGAACTACTCCTTTAACTCTCCTGCTGAACCTCATTCTATTCCCACAATCTCCAAGTTCAGGGGGCCCGAGCGGTTGAGTGTGTGTGTGTGTGTGTGTGTGTGTGTGTGTGTGTGTGTGTGTGTGTGTGTGTGTGTGTGTGTGTGTGCGTGTGCATGCGCGAGTGTGTGTCTGTGCGCATGCATGCGTGCGTGCGTGCGTGCACCTCTATCTGCAGCGTAGCGAGCTGGTCCCCCAGCCTCCTGCAGTCGTGCTGCCGTCTCCTGGTCACCTGGGCGCGCCTCCTCTCCTCCCTGACGAGGAGCTGCAGGGCGGCCGTGTCCTCCCGCAGGGCCTCCAGGGCCCCCTGGCCCCTGGCCAGCACCTCCTCCTGGAGGTGGAGCCGCTCGTACAGGATGCACACCTCCTCCTCGCGCTCCAGCACCTGCACACCTCTGCACAACGACCACCACCACAACGACGACGACGACAACAGAGGTGTTAGCGTAGTATCGTCACTGTCCGGCAGAAACCTCGTATCTCCGAGTTTCAAATTTGTAGTTTTTCCTTTTTTCGTAAAGTAAAGCCCTGCTTCATCATACAAGACTGTCGCACAAAACTGGTGGAAATAGCAGATATACAAGCACACAACGCCTCGCCATGCGAGGCGTTGTGCTTGTACATCGGCTATTTTCACTATTTTAAATTGTTTTAAAAATAATAACAAAAAAAGGATAATGCTCTTCGCTCAGCGCGCGCGTGCACGCACTCACGCAAGGTCACTCACTCGCACGCACGCTCGCACGCGCACACGCACGCACGCACGCACACACGCACACACACACACACACACACACACACACACACACACACACACACACACACACACACACACACACACACACACGTTCATGCAGTGAAATAGTTTGGAATAAAGCATATAAACCTTGAGCTCCTTCAGAACTGTCTAAAGATTCTAAAACATTTCTCCAGAAGGTATAAAAGCTACATTGTATTTCCCCTGCTGGACCGGACAGTTTCTTCTGTCCTGTCAAGCTCATATCTAACCTGGTCTGTAGGCACTAGGTGCCAAATGGACAGACCACATCAGAAAGTGGATCTCTGTGGGGACCTACTATGGGTCACAGACAAAGTCAGAGAGAGAAGGATGAGGCTGACAGGGCACTGTGTCAGGCACCCAGAACTGAGTGCATCTCTCCACTCCGACATGTCTCCATTCCGACACTAACCCTATCTCTAACCCTAACCCTAAACCTTAGGCCCATGGGAGTGTCGCCACTCCGACAATAAGAAGTCAATTTCGGAGTGGCGACATGTCGGAATGGAGAGAGCCTCCCCCCAGAACTAGAGACAAGCAAACTAACTATATGGGAGCCAACCCAGGGCAAAGCCAGGAAAGGCAAGAAGTGCACCACCTACTTACTGTAGATGCACTGCAGCACGACAGCTTAGCTAACAACACTGTAGAGCTCAAGACCCTGATGTTAGATAGGAGTGTGTGGAGGGCAGCGATCCAGGAGTCCCGAGTTGGTGTTGGCTAGACCAGGGGTTCCCAAACTTTTTTGGCTCGGGGCACCCCCATCAATATTGTTTTCATCCGAGGCACCCCGACATTACATTCCTAATTTTCACTCCCAGTACCTTATATTTATAGCATATTTTAACGAGATAATAGCCATTTTGGTTAGAATTGACAGAAAATGACTTTGTACTTATATTTGTACTTACCGGTATATATTATATATATTTTTGTCCAAATGTCCAAATAGATTTCAAATATTATCAAATTATCTCGTGGCACCCCTGGACTGCCGTCACGGCACCCCAGGGTGCCCCGCCACCCACTTTGAAAACCCCTGGGCTAGACCACACTCTCGCATGGCATCGCATTTTAGGCAGAAGAGGAGGAAGGATGCTGGTAGCACTCATACAATTGGACCTACACACTCTGTCAAATGTTGGAGTTCGTAGGCAAAATGAAAAAGCACTCTTAAATATCAGCTACCATGCAGTCGTCTTTTGGATATGATATTTCTCCTAGGTTTTCAATGTGGATGTCTATTGCTTTAAAAAGGCAGTGTGGACATCGATGCCCTACAGACCAGGTTAGATATGAGCTTGACAGGACAGAGGAAACTGTCCGGTCTAGCAGGGGAAATACAATGTAGCTTTTATACCTTCTGGAGAAATGTTTTAGACAGTTCTGATGGAGCTCAAGGTCTATATGCTTTATTCCAAACTATTTCACTGCATGAACGTGTGTGTGTGTGTGTGTGTGTGTGTGTGTGTGTGTGTGTGTGTGTGTGTGTGTGTGTGTGTGTGCGTGCGTGCGTGCGTGCGTGCGTGCGTGCGTGCGTGCGTGCGTGCGTGCGAGCGAGCGAGCGAGCGAGCGTGCGAGCGAGCGAGCGAGCGAGCGAGCGAGTGAGTGAGTGAGCGAGTGAGCGAGCGAGTGAGTGCATACTAGGCCCCTGGTTGGTTCCTCACGGCTTGTGAGCTGTGAAATATTTGAAGGTTAGGTCTGGCGGGGCCTAACCTCGCGTTTACAA
>NC_137830.1:36705866-36710866 GCF_963921795.1 Nannobrachium achirus
AAATTGTATGAGTCATGTATTTATTATCTATAATACATGAAAACAAACCACACCGTTAGACAGAGCGCTTTAATCACAGGGCCCTGTCTAAAAGTGTGGTTTATTTTCATGTATTATAGAGATATCCAGCTCAAGACAATTTTGAAATTCAAAGAATATAAATAAACAGCTTATAATTATCATGTAGATCGAAGTACGAGCTTTACCATGCCTAACCAACCCTATATCCTGGACACTTCATGGGAGCGAAAATACAGTACAGCCATCATTTTGCAAGAAGACATCAAATATCGTCCCAACAGAAATAACACTCTGCCACATGCCAGACTTGTCATTTCGAATGACTTTGTCTTCAAAGTATCTGAACATGACCTTTCAGGGTCATTAGAATGCACTATCCTCATGTATTCTAATTGAGCGGTGCTAACCGCTCCTATAGACCGTTTTTCTACCAAAACCATGATGTCACAAATGATGATGACATGAGTCCGCTAGACCAATGAAACACTTCGATTCTGTTGATCTGTCCATGATGTCATAGTCACATAGGCACCCGATTGGTTAACTCTGATTTAGAACGCGTTTAGGCCGCCTAAATACGTCATAAAAAACTATTGAGCGGTGCTAACTTTGAATTTCAAAATTGTATTAGATCAGGACAGGACAGGAGTCAGGTCAGGACGTTCTTTGAATTTCTCTATAATACATGAAAACAAACCACACTTTTAGACAGGGCCCTGTGATTAAAGCGCTGGATATATAGAGAATATCCAGCTCAAGACAATTTTGAAATTCAAAGAATATAAATAAACAGCTTATGATTATCATGTAGATCGAAGTACGAGCTTTACCACGCCTAACCAACACCATATCCTGGACACTTCATGGGAGCGAAAATACAGTAGAACCTCCTTCTCCTCTTTGGATCTGCAACTACTGTTGAATTTTGTACAATCGGTCTCTCATCTTGCCGGCCTTCTGGCTAAACTGGGACAGTGATCATGAAGGTGATACCTATAATAATGTCATGTTTGGCAGATCCTGGCAAATCGTGGTATGAAATTCAAATACTTCGGCTTTGCCGAAATAATTAGTATAGGGTCATAAACAAAATCTAGAGGCAAATAAGGTCCCTGGTTGCCTAACTGGCTCTGGTGGTAGAGCTGGTTCTGTCCAGAGATGGTTCCGTCCTCTATATGGATTCGTCGTTTGATTGCTCTTAGGGCTACTAGCATGGCTCTTACCATTTACCATCTAAGAAAGAGAGAGAAAGAGAGAGTGATATCTTCTAAGACAGTTCGGGCACTTACAGAAGGTCTTCTTGAAAGATTCAGTCAAGTCAGTGGTCTTGAACATAGCTGACAGCTGTTGTACCTGGCTGACAGCTGTTGTACTTGGTTGTACAGCTGTTGCTGCAAGGTCTGTGGTTCCAGAACATACAAGGCCTGCTCTTCTGGAGCCTCCTGACCCAGGTCCTGTTGCTCTGGATCCTCCTCACCCATGCTCTTCTATGGTTCGACCCTCCACCATCTTGAAGAAGGATCTTTTTTCTAGAACATCCTGACTCAAGGTCTGTGGTTCTGGAATCTCCTTGACAAGGGTCTATGGTTCTTTTGTATTCTTGCCCAGTTCTTCGGGCTCTTCGGGCCCAGCTCTTCGGGCCTGCAATTCTGGAGCCTCCTGACCCAGGTTCTGTTGCTCTGGATCCTCCTCACTCTTTTGGGAGTATTCTGGTTACCTCCAACATTGAATGACTTAATAACTCTTAACCTTTAATTGTATCTATTATTTATGTTGTGAATGATGTAAGACCTATGTCATATCTTCTAATATAATATTTTGAAAGCTTTATTAAATGTGTTTCTCAATATATACACCATTAGTATTAACCAATTAAACTTCATCTGAGAGATGACGTTATTGTGATATCACAATAAATGTTATATAATAGGTTAATCATAGAAAAGGATACATTGGTAAATGTTATGGGAATTTGTATTAATGCAGAAGAGGCTATATTATCAAATACACAACGTTCCAAACTGATATTATTTAATATCTTCAATTTAAAAGGGAAAAACATTTATGATTATTTAAAGAAAAGGCTTGAAAATCAAAGTCCACAGTATATCATACTCCCTAAATATTTTTGCACCGCTCACTTCGCACGGGTGCGATTTTTCAATAGTTAAAGCATTAAATAATTCTAGGCCTAAATGGGTTAATAGCATTCCATTTTGCTTTGGTTTTGGGTTGTCTCTTTCCAGTATGTTATGTAGCTTTCTTTTTGTTTTTGCGACCGTCAGGGAGCAGTTTACTATGAAAACCTCCACCGTCCGTCCGTCCGTCACACGTCACACGTCACACCTTTGCCCTGCTCATATCTCCGCATCAGTATGACATCACACCACATGTGTACACAAACCTTTGTGTACGTTGCTGTGGCAACAGTCTGTTGTTGCTGGTTTGTTAGTGTACGTTAGCAACCACCTTAGCAACCATGGTTTTACCCTAGCAACCAACTGTTTACCCTAGCAACCAACTGTTTACCATAGCAACCATGTTTTTTTACCCTAGCAACCAACTGTTTACCATAGCAACCAGATACGCAGAGCAGGGATCTCCATATATGGGCATAAACAGATGACATCACACTGATGTCAGATACTCAGAGCAGGGATTTCTCCATAATATATGGGCATAAAAGGGATTCTGTTAGGGATCTCCATATATGGGCATAAAAGGGATTCTGTTAGGGATCTCCATATATGGGCATACAAGGGATTCTGTTAGGGATCTCCATATATGGGCATAAAAGGGATTCTGTTAGGGATCTCCATATATGGGCATAAAAGGGATTCTGTTAGGGATCTCCATATATGGGCATAAAAGGGATTCTGTTAGGGATCTCCATATATGGGCATAAAGGGGATTCTGTTAGGGATCTCCATATATGGGCATAAAAGGGATTCTGTTAGCTGTTAGTGATCTCCATATATGGGCATAAAAGGGATGCTGTTAGGGATCTCCATATATGGGCATAAAAGGGATTCTGTTAGGGATCTCCATATATGGGCATGAAAGGGATTCTGTTAGGGATCTCCATATATGGGCATAAAAGGGATTGTATCCCAGATGATGCCCTGTTAGGAGATTCACACTAACAGAATCCATATATGGTCCTACCGACAGCTGCTATAAGCCAACCCTGGCGATAAGGTCTGAGTCGAAGAAATGCTTCTTTCCTGGCAAGAATTGCCCCTTTATACTGTAGGGCTTGTTTGTGTATTGTATGACATCACGCCACATCATCGGCTGAGGACTGTGTGATGTCATCATATCTCCATATATGGAGACATAAGTTGCTCATGCCCAAATATGGGCTGGTGAGGTCAGACTTAGTGTGATGCGTAGGTTATCTCCATATATGGAGATTCAACTTCAATGAGTAACCATGGCAAACTGTCAACTGCCCGTATGTCTTGATAATTGGTAAAACAAACTTTTGGCCTATTTGCCTATTGCCTATTGGCCTATTTTACTGGTCTTATAATCGGGTTTGGTCCAAAGTGTTTTCGGTCCTGTAGGTTTTCACAGAGTCCCTAACAGACTGAAACTCTTGTCACACTGTTTGCACACAAATGTTGTTTCTCCAGTGTGGACACGCTGGTGTCTCTTCAGGTGATCTAACTGACTGAAACTCTTGTCACACTGTTTACACACATATGGTTTTTCTCCAGTGTGGACACGCTGGTGTGTCTTCAGGGCACTTAACACACTGAAACCTTTGTCACACTGTTTGCACACAAATGTTTTTTCTCCAGTGTGGTCACGCTGGTGTGCCTTCAGAGAATCCAGCACACTGAAACCTTTGTCACACTGTTTGCACACAAAGGGCTTTTCTCCAGTGTGGATACGCTGGTGTCTCATCAGGTTACCAAGCAGACTGAAACCCTTGTCACACAGTTGACAGTGGAAAGGTTTTTCTCCAGTGTGGACACGCTGGTGTGCCTTCAGGGCACTTAACACACTGAAACCTTTGTCACAATGTTTACACACAAAGGGCATTTCTCCAGTGTGGAGACGCTGGTGTCTCTTCAGAGAACCTAACTCACTGAAACCTTTGTCACACTGTTGACAGTGGAAGGGTTTTTCTCCAGTGTGGACACGCTGGTGTGCCTTCAGAGAATCCAGCACACTGAAACCTTTGTCACACTGTTTGCACACAAAGGGCTTTTCTCCAGTGTGGACACGCTGGTGTCTCATCAGGTTACCAAGCAGACTGAAACCCTTGTCACACTGTTGACAGTGGAAGGGTTTTTCTTTGGTGTGGACCTCAGTGAAGCTTCTATCACATATGTTGAGGTTTTCTCTCCTGTCTAAGTCATCAAATGTTTCCTTACTTCTCCCGGTTGAGTTAAAGTCCTCGCAAGATCTTGGTTGGTCTGTGTCTCCTTGTTGCTGGCTGGTTACACAGCTGGTGATTGTCCGACAGGAAGATGAGTGGAGCTGTCCATTGCTCACCATTTGACAGCGGAGGTTGTTGTGGCTCCTCTTCATGTCTTCATGGAGGGTGATCCGAGATGGGAAGGCGTAGATTAGTTCATGGATGCTGCTTTGGAATTGGAAGGCGTTTCTCTCTCCCTTGCTGGTTGGAAAGACTTTGTTTTGATATATTTACCCTATCACTCTCTTACTACTGACTCACAAAATACACTCTGTCTGTTCCCCTGGTCATACTCAGACTAAATGTGATGTTTAAAAACCACATCACATCTTATTCAGGTTGACCAGAGCTGTGGTCTGACATCACACAACACAAACCGTTGACATCATTCCTAATAAAAACCGATTTGCACATCTGACAGTTGTAATTAGCAGTCAGCAGTTCAAAAAGCAACGAGAGGCGAAGACGAATTGTCTATATGCACAGCATATAGGTCTGCTATGCACCAATAGAGGACTCCTCAGATAGACGGTGAGCCACTGGGGTTGGTCGG